>NW_020664436.1:24448812-24541548 GCF_002925995.2 Terrapene triunguis
TGTTACTTTTCAATAAAATGTCCCTACTTAATGCTGCTCTTCAATCAAGTTGTTGCCACAAGCAGTAGTCTGAAATGCCAATTTTAATTACCAGCTTTTTTTAAAAAAATACAACTCACAACTTGAATAAAATTGTGTATGCATACAGCAACTTCACAAGAAGGTTTCAAAGCAGTTTCTTGCTGTGCTTAAGCAATATTGCCATATGAGAATTGAGTACTACATCAATTTGCCCCATCTTTTATTTATTTATTTATTTATTTATTTATTCAGTACTTTATTGTTGCATTCAATCACTCGCTGGGAAAGTAGGCTCACCTTCAGGACCATCATTATTTCTGCCTTTTCTTTCTCTTCTTTCCCTATCTTCTGTTTTCCCTTCTCCCAGTGGATTTCACTTTCAGCACCTTTCCCATATCATCTGCTAAAGTGATGAGGCAACAAAACAGTTAAATGTCAGAATGTTTGCATGCTGGCCAAATTCAGGCAACAGCTGAAACCTCTCCAGTGACAAAAGAGCTCCAACTTGTTCTGCCATCTGCTTGCTCTGCCTTGCTTGTCACTGTTGCACAGTGTACATAGCAGCCCTTGCATGTCAATTCATAGTTTTTACCAAACATTGATCGTAATAGCATATACATACATCTACACTTGTCAGATACATGCTATGCATCCCTGAAAACTCTAGATATATTTGTGTGCATTTTGACAGAGAAAGGTGAACACTTGAAACCTGTTGTTTAAGTAACTGTAAAAATCACATGCTTTCAAATGGTTCCTCAATAAATTAGTCTGAAATACAAAGTACTGTATAAATACTTTTAATAAAGGGTTATCTGTGGGCTCATAGCAAATCAAATTTAAGCCCTTTTGTCACTGGTTGGAGAGGCTTACCTAGTCCTTGAATATGGCCAGCACATAGCTGTTATAATTTTGTGAACTATAAACAAAGTACTTTGCTTAGAGCAGTTACCAGAATTATCAGAAAAAGGAAATTACTTTATTCTAATGTTACTCACGAGAGCCAAGTATTTCAATCTTCTGAAGAATATTTAAGGTAGATGTATGGTAGGACATACATTAATTTTATTGGTAACAGCTTCATAATGGAGTTCTTTGCAATGTGAGTACTATGAGTTTAAATTACAGGGTTTTTTGTCTTTAGGTGTCAACGGAAACAATGGCGGATAGACCTGCCAGCCACTAGTGTAGTGATCACCTTCCACAACGAGGCCAGATCTGCTTTACTTCGAACTGTTGTCAGGTATACAGAGAGAGAGATCCTGTTGCCCTGCAAGTCACTCTCATAACTGTAATATGGAAGGTGAACCCTAATTTAGTTATCTGACTTCTCTTTTTTCAGTGTGCTTAAAAAAAGCCCATCACATCTTATCAAAGAAATCATACTGGTGGATGACTACAGCAATGATCGTAAGTACTATCGTGGGGCCTGAGCCTTCAATATCCTTACTCATGTGACTTGTAGTTTGGAGTTTCAGGTTCCATATTTGATTTTAGTTCTGTCAGAATTATTGTCATTGCCATTTAACTATGAAGAAACATGCAGTATGTAGTTTTTAATCACATCTTGCTGGGTGCAGCCCAAACAGAAGAAAGAGCTTGCCATAGTATTAACGTTTTTATTACAAACTTCTGATATTTGTACCAGTCATTTGATATCACTGCTTTACAAGGGGGCTGACACCTTGAACAATGAAATTAGGCCAGTAAGTATAAATTCTGATTACAAATCAGCATCTACTTCATTTCACTGGTGAGTTCACATATATTAGCAGGATACTGCGAAGTTTGGGTTATAGACACTGCAGAGACATAATGCCTTTTCAAAAAATGTTTAAAGAGAAATCAGTTATTTTTATTAATATATCTTGTTAAAAGCCTATTTCTGCAAAACGTGCCTAAAATAAAGTTGGCAGGATACCTTTAATTTACAGGAACATGCATTTTGTAGCACATTAGAAGTTCATCACATCAGAAATATTGGAAAACTTAAGGCAAGCTTAGTTTTTCAGTTGAATAAAAACCTATTTGTGACAAGACGAGAGATTCATTTTACCTTTTTATTAATTTATAAGTACGTTAAAATGTAAATATTTTGAAACTTGAATTTTTTGCTTTTCATTGGTGAAACAGCTAATTTTATGATTTCTTTTAATGATTATGTCAAATTGCATGTCATTTATTTAATTCATGTCTCATCTAGCTGAGGATGGTGCTCTGTTGGGGAAAATTGAGAAAGTGCGGGTTCTTCGAAATGATCGTCGAGAAGGTGCGTTTTGTAAAATTACTTTGGGGAGGGGAAAATGCCTTGGATTTTAGGCCTGTAGTTACTTTTTGTTAAGAGTGAACTTGAAATATTTTTTTTAAATATGTGCTATGTATTCTGTATCTCTTTGTGCAAAAAAGTATACGTGGATTAGTAATGCAACAAATAAAAAGTAATGTTTAGGTGTGTAAATAAGGTACTTTTCCAATCTGATTCAGGCACTTTCCTCTGTCTCGCTCTTTCTTCCCCTTGACATTGCACACTAGTCTCTCGCTTCACAGCATAGGAACCCTTCAGACAGCAGCTTTTTAAATATGGGGTTTAAAACCTTAGAGACATGGGAGACTGTCCTACAGCTGTTTGTTGATGTAACTTTGTGAGGTTGACAGCTACTGTAGCTGAGAGTGAACTATCAGACATGTCCTTATTCACTTTTATAAATATTTGCCTACGAGGCTGCCAGTCTTGCCTCTGGGGCAGCTAGAATTATTGGATGTTTAAGTAATTATAAGAGATTGTCCAAAACCAGGAATTGACACGTGAAACCTCTTGACATTGTATAACTTAAGGTATATTTTGCACAAGAATTTCCACTCTGCTGGGTGTACAGTGCTTGAATATATTGTTTGGACTTTGCTTGTAAGCAATACTTTGTCAGAAAAAAAAAAAGCACTGATGACTTAAAACACTGACTGGGGTCTATTGAATAAGAGGATGTCATTTTTCAGATCATAACTGCATTTAAAGTAAAAAAGAACAAGATAATTGTCACTGGAAAACTGATTTAAAGTAGAGATCTTAGTGTGTTTTTAATTCTTCACAGTACTGTAGAACTGTAGAGAGGGTGAGCTAAATTCTTTTTGGTTCATACATCTAGAGAGCAGGATTGCACAAGTGTAATCGAAGACATAATTTGACTGACACATCTTTTACTAATGATGCATGTCCCAGAAAAAACAATTTATGAACAATTAACGGGAGTGGATTCATTTTGCATGGTGTTTTAGAGAGTAGATATGATTCTTGCCCTGAAGAACAAGCAGTCTGTTTTTATTAAGATTTTTATTTTTTCCCTAAATGTACAACCATATACAAGTTTACAAAGAGCCATATAAACAAAAAACAATGCATTGAAAACATTTAAACATTTTGTTATCAAAAGCATGTGTTACTATTATGTACAAAACAAATATAGAAAGTAAATAAGTATAGTACTAAATTGATACCTTATTGATCTGAACATTAAAACTTAAGAGGAGCAAAAATAAGAGAAATGAAGTGTAACATAAGAAATTAGAAAAGCAGAACGTGAAGATGGACAAAGGAAAAAGGTAGGAAAATGAGGGGATGAGTTAAAACAAAAAGGAGTCAGAGCAAGCAAATTGGAAAGCCTGATATTTTTCAGGCATAGTGCAAGGGAGTAGAGAAGACATCCTGGGAGTGGAAGTTAATGCAAGCAAAATCCAAAGGTTGTATTTTGGGAAAAGGGACTTGAAAGAGAAGAATGAAGGTGGTTGGTGCCCCAGTGGGATGTTCTACATGGAGGGCGCAATTATTTAAAAACAAGCAAACAAACAAAAAGTATGTAGGTGAGAGTGGGAAGGAGACAAAGGAAGCAATAAGGTGTGAAGGTGGTCAGAGCACAAAGGGCGAGGTGGGGAAAATGAGATGAAATGTAAGCAGGGTAGAGACTTAAAAGTGAGGATGAGGTGATTAAACTTCATGTAGAAAGACATCGTGAAAGAGACTTCAGGACTTCATTAGCTGCTGAATGTCAGACTGAAGGAAGGGAAAGATGAGTTGGGAATGCCTGAGAGGGAAAAGGTTGCAGTAGTCCATATGACAAAGTTATGCTTTTGAATGAAGCTTTTGGCAGTGGGGATGGAGAGGAAGGGTGGCTTTTAGAACATTTGTAGATGGAGAAGCAACAAGATTTGATGGGAACTGGAGTATAAGTAGAAAAGGAAAGATATAATCCCAGGGTTGTGATCTTGAACAACAGTGAAAACAATGGATTGTGAACAGTGATGAAGACGTGGTAAGTCAGGGAGTTCAGTATTTACTATGTTTAATTTAAGTAAGAGGTGAGACATTGATTGAGAGATGAGACAGATGGGGAGAAGTTGGGGGCGGAGAGGTAGATCTGAGTTGTCTGCATAGACGTGGTAAGAGACCATAGGAACAGAGGAGATCACTCAGTTAGCAATGGTAGAGGAGAGGATAAAAAGGAGGGAACAAGGGTAAATCTCCCAGGGACTTACTCTGGGGAAAGGGGAGAAGTGTGTTCACCAAAAGTTCTTTTGGAGTGGTCAGCCAAGTAGGAGAACCACCAGAGAAGACCGTCACAGAAGCCCAAGGAACAGAGGATTGGAAATGGAGAAGGCGCTTAAACATGGAATAAAAAGTCCTAGTTTTGTCAGAACAGTTTTGATGCAGTTGAGAGGGTCAGATGCCAGACTAGAAGCAATCAAAGAGGGAGGAGCAGAAAGTGTGCTCAAGGAGGCTTGAGGTAAAAGGGAAGGGGAGAGTTTTGGCAATGGTGTCCCCTTTTGCAAATCTGCCACTGCCTGTGACAGGAACCACTACAGCAAGTTCTTGGGAAAGTTAGGGCTTGTCTAAGCATGCAAGTTATACCACTTAACTATACCAGTATAGTTGAAAGCAGTACAACTTCCTGGTGTGGATGGAGTTATGCAGGTGTGAAGATACTTATACCAGTATAGTTATTGCTGTAAGGAAAGGGGAATTAAGATATACTGTCAAAGCACCATGTATACCAGTATTACTGTGTCTGCACTAGGGGTTGCACTAGTATGACTATTTTGGTAGAAAATCACACCTAATTAAAATAATTAAGTACAAAAACTGTAGACCAGCCTTCAACAGATTGGAAATTTGTCACTTTTGGTCATTTTATCCTCTCATCATTTCACTAAATCTACACTAAAAGCTGGTTTTATAGCTAGGCTTGTTAACAGGCTGACTGCATTGGAGTACTAATTACATTTTAGAGCACTTAGTTATTGTCTCTTTACTGTTGATATTCCTCCTCCTGTGATGACTTATTTAGATTTTTTTTCCCCTCAGGCTTGATGCGCTCCCGTGTCAGAGGGGCAGATGCAGCACAGGCTAAAGTACTGACATTCCTGGACAGTCACTGTGAATGCAATGAGCACTGGCTGGAACCTCTTCTGGAGAGAGTTGCTGAGGTGAGTTTAAGGTGTATGCTTACCTGGTTATAAAATGATTTATACTGCATCAATCTTTTTATATATGCATAAAATTATTTTCTCTTTGAAGTGAGAGGAAAGATGACATGAGTGTTCACTGATGAAAGCCCACTTCTTGGTCATTTAATCTAAACAGTAGAGCTTAATCTGTAAATACTCTTTTTATAATTTTTCTAAGCAATTCAAACATGCTTCTTGGTTCCTCAATGACTTTTCTTTGTAACCTTTTTTTAAGAAACTGTAAAGCTAGATATAATTCTCATCACCCCAGTGTAACTCCATTTATGTGAATATTTATTCCTGTTTGATGGTGTTGAGAGGATATTCAGATTGGTAATGGGAAAAAGTTGGGCTAACTAATTTGTGTCTGTGGAAAGCTGTTGGTAAGATTGGTTAAGAGTCCACACGTACACTCTCTCCATGTGTTAACCATATTTTTTTACTTGTTTCTTGGTAAGTAAGCAACATCTTTAATTTCTCAAAATTCTGTATAAGTAGCAGCTGGTCCAAGCATTGCCCCAGGAAGCGTTGAAGAAAACTGCAAAAAGCAAATTGCCTACCTTTCACCCCCTCCCCCCTTCTCATTAAAATGCCCTTTTAATTTACCTGTTGTAATGATGCTGCCTTTGGTGGAACACTTCTGAGAGTATCAGTTCAGGACAAATTGCTTAGAGCAGGGCAGTTACAGCCCAAGGCTGGGGTTTCTCCACTTCTAAGCACACCAAACCAGCCAGCCAGAAAGGACTTTGGTTTTACCCCACTGGCTAACCATAAGTCATACAAGCAATTCCCTTAGACACTCCTGTTTCCCAGTATCACCACCAGTGCCTCTCGTTATGGGGGATGAATGGTTATGAAAACCAATATCCCAGTAAAAGAGAAAAGTAAAATTCTCCCGATCCCAAAGGACCCCCGACCCAGGTCAATATACAAATTAGATCTTACCCACAAATCACGCTGTTGCCAATCCTTTAGAATATAAAATCTAAACGTTTATTCATAAAGGAAAAAGATGGAGATGAGAGCTAAAATTGTTTAAATGGAATCAATTACATACAGTAATGGCAAAGTTCTTGGTTCAGGCTTGTAGCAGTGATGGAATAAACTGCAGGTTCAAATCAAGCCTCTGGAGTACATCCACAACTGGGATGGGTCATTCAGTCCTTTGTTCAGAGCTTCAGTTTGTAGCAAAGTTCCTCCAGAGGTCAGATGCAGGATTGAAGACAAGATGGAGGAGTTTCCATAGCCTTTTATCTTCTCTCCCTGTGAAAGGACACCCCTTTGTTCTGACTGTGGAAAATCACAGCAAGATGGAGTTTCTAGTCTCATGAGCAAGTCACATGTCCATGCATGACTCAGTTCTTTACAGGCCGCCATTGTTTACATGTTTGAAGGTTCCCAGGAAAGGTCAGATGTGGATTGGCGTCTCCCAAAGTTCATTGTTAGTTAAGTGTTTCTTGATTGGGCACTTACTGAGAATAGTCCTTTCTCAAGAAGCTGACCAAATGCTTCACTGAGGCTACTTAGAATCAAAAACATTTAAGATACAAGTACATAGCCCATATTCATAACTTCAAATACAAAAATGATACACACATACATCTAGCATAATTATAACCAGCAAATCATAACCTCTTCATAGACCTCACATGACAACCTTTGTACAATATATGCTGCCACTATATGACCTTGGTTGCAACAATGATCTATACGGTCACAGTTCATGTCAATAACGTCACACCTGTTCCATAAATGTTTCCTCTCACAATGACCCTGCTCTAATTCCCTCTTTCTACATAGTGGAGTAGGGGGTGGAGGGGATGAAAAAGGCAAAACTCTTGTTTTAAAATTACATAGGCCACCATCAATAGCTGAATTGATCAAACCCAGGATGACTGAAGAACACTGCTGTCTGGAGCTTCAGATAAAATCACATCCAAATCAGTTTATAATGTACCAAACTATGAATACAGTAATAAATAATGCAGCCTTCGTCTTAAAAACAGTTTCCATTAGATACTTTGTCTTACTAGTGCCATATTCTTCTACCCATCTCACAAAAGAATTAGTCTATGCCATCAATACTCCAATTCAGAACAGATGGATTGTAGTTCTTCTTATTACCAACAGGCAGTGGCAGGTACCAATTTCTATTTTTGGTACTCTCTGCTGTTTAATTCTGTGGTACTCTGTTGCTAGTTGACATATAGCACGTGCTCATTTACAATGTGATTAGTGTTCTATTTCCAAATGTTAATAACGTCAACCAAGTCAAACTTTGACAGTACTAGAGTAACTAATTAGCGTCTAGAGTGCCTGAAGCTAAATACATCACATCAGTGCTGATATTTCTTAGCACTTGCATAAAGTGCCGTATATCAAAGCCCCCTTAGCTGAGGTTCCATCTATCCCTGTGGTTCTGTAGTGCTAGAATGGTCTCTCCTATCTCAAAAGGGAGCAGAAAACCCCCAAACCAGCAAGCAGTTCTGTAGAGAGTTTCAGAGGGAGCAAGGGAAAGGAAAATAACAAATGTCTTGTGGGAAGCCCTCAGCTTACAAACTTGTTATGCCAATACAAAAAAGTTAGGGAGAAGGAAACTCTTTTGAAGCCCACTAGCCCAGCTTGACTGAAGCCTCTACCTACTGGGACACAGCAAGTAAAGTGGCATTCTGAGCCAGTACAGCTCTTTGTAGAGGGCAAATATTCCCCCCTCCCCCCCCAAGCTTTTATTTGTTTCCAGTCTCTGTACTAGTACAGTGCCATTATGCACTCTTTAGGCTACACTTGACTGGTTTTAGAAAGTTAAATTGGGAGGTAGGAAATGTCATTTAACCCTTTCGTTAAAACAGAATATGGTACCTTTTATTCTGAAGTTCTGACAGGATAATGGAGCACCCACACGATTAAGTGATTTACTTGGAAGAAGCATCTGATGCATTTTGCTCCACATGTCAGCTATGTCCAGCAGGATAGAAGTGGTTAAATCCACTTAAACTTGTTTCCTCACCATTATCATATAGCAAATACCTCCCTGAGAAGCAGAAACATATATGAACTAATCGTATCTGAAATCCTGAATGGTTCTCTATTTGATGTATTACAGTTTCACTTTTTGCATTGTATCATGCTTGGTTTCATACATTGTTCAATGAACATAGGACTGGAAGGGCCCTCCTGGATTGTTAAATCCAGTCCCCTACTATTATAGTCAACCCGCCATATTAACCCATTTATGAATGGGATGAGCATTTAAGGGTGATGGAGTTCAGGTTTCTCTCTTGGGTAGAAGTTAGAATATACTATATTCTGCCCTTTCAGAAAGAAAGGCAAGACTCATTGACTAGATGACTGGGGGTTTGATAATGGAGCGTACTGATTCCAGGTGTTATGCTGGCTCAGGTTGGTAAGGACTGGAAACAATTCATATACAGTATGTGATGGCTCTTGGTTACCTTATGCGTTGGTCTCAGACTTGCTCACAGTGCAAACAATATGTAGTTTGGCATTAATTGGCACTTTTTTTACAGTCTGAGCCTAAAAGTGGAATGGATGTGAAAACTCACCTGTTTTAGGCCTAGAGATGACTTCTTCAGGTCGTGGTTGGGACACATTTAATAGGGCAGTGTGGAAAGCCTGCACTGCTGCTGCCCTTGCAATACCAGCTTTGTTGGTAACTAGAGGTCTTCTATTTCCAGTGCTGCCCAGTGGTCATTGGTTTTTACAAAGATTAAATACACTATGAAAGTTGATAGAAAACTTCGAATGGGGCAGGGGAAGGAGAGCAGTTTTAGCAGACTACAGTACAAATATCTTAGTGTGGTGATTGAATTGAATCAGTTTACACGATTGACATGCTGTAACAGCATTGTCACAGTTAGTGTAAACTGCACCTTTTCCCCTCACAGATCTCTCCAGAGTAAACCCCTCAGACATTGGGCCCCTGCCTTCTGTCTGGGAGTAGAATTCCATGATTCTCCCACTCAGACTGGGTTTCTGGGCTACAGCATCCCCGTTTACTTACCATGATTCCTGAACAGGCCCAATTGGGTTTGGCACCTGCAAGAGCCTTCCCTTCAGGAGCTGTGGCCAGTAGGTGTAAACAGTGACTCAAAGCAGCTTTTTCAAAACAAAATTTTATATATAGTAGCACAGCAATCAGAGAAAAGGGTTAAAACAACAGAAGGCCTACACGCATATTGTCTTCCCTACAGCTTGGCATTCCCTCAAAGCCTAGGGAAGTCCAGCTTATCCCAGGTACTTCTGCTTCTGTTGACAGGGGTTCCATCTGCTTCCCTGCAGACTCTCTTCCTGTTCTATGGTCCCCTTTTTATGCCCCTACAAAGTTCCTTTGTCTGACCTGGGTCTCCTGAAGCTGGCCAAACCGGCTTATACACCCCACTGGGGGAGGTCAAGGATAGGCTTCAAAACAGATTGTTTGCATTATCTGTTAGGAACTGGTGATTGGTTGATGTAAAGCCATACTCTGACCTCTGCTGTGAGGTGAGCTCCGATAGGAGCTAATCCTTTGAAACCAGGTAGCAAACATAATCATAATCAAATAAACAGGTACACAATATTCGTAAAAATAATACGGGTAGCTCCCATGTTCTTCACAAGCCCAGATATTACATCCTTTCTATTTGGCATTTTCTATTTCCTATATCTGTTCTATTTGGCATTTTCTATTTCCTATATCTGTAAGAGTTGCATGCATATCTGGGGACAGTTTAATTCATGATCTCTGCCATCACAGCCTAACTGTAGACTGTGTAAACTCTGAGTATCACTCTTATTTGACAGTGGTAGACTTTAAAACAAACGAGGTTTGGAGGAAGAAAGGATGGCATTGTGACTGAGTGAGACTGGTTCTATTTCCATGACTCTCAAATTTCTCATGTGACTTTCAGTGAGTCTCTTAAACTCTGTTTGCACAACAGCAAAATGAGAATATCAGTAGATCCTCGTAGTATTGTGAAGCTTAATCTTTGTGAAACCATTTGAAATCCTCTAGAATTTTTAAAAAGCAAAATATTTAGAATCCTGAGGATACTTCCTGTTGGTTTAAGTACAGTATATGATACACGAAATTTGTAAAGCCTGCATTACTTCTCTACCAAATATTAAAATGAAATACTATATTACTTTGAATTTCCAGGATCTAGAGACTCATACTGTGTTCATACTTTATTTCCCTTCAACATCACCACAAAACACACACACCTTTTCAGTTCTATATGCCATTGCAAAGTATAGTGGAAAACCTACGGAACAGAAGCAGCAGACTAAAAAATGTAACAAGATTTTCACTTAGCCTTTGTTCTGGTATTCAAAATGCACATCAGACTGCCTATAGGATTTCAGCAATGGAAATTAAGTATCTTTTTGCATAGCAAATGCAATTTAACTAATGGCTATTTCAGGGGAGCCATTGAATTTAATCATTTCAGGGGAGCCGTTGAATTTAATCTTTTCAGTGGATGGTTCTGTACCCCCTATATACTGAAGCCTGAATATCAGTTATCACTTTACATGCATTAACAGTTTTAGTAGCACGGTGCAAGGATTAATATTAAGAATACATAAATGCTCTGTCCATTTTGCTGCCAAAAAAAAAAAAAATCTATTGCTTAACATCATGAGGAAAACCACGGATGATATAATCATTAAAAAAACTGAAGAGTAATGCAGTATTAGAGAGCTACGGTCTGGTAGTTTAAACCTACAAGTTAGTTTGTGGGATACTTTATAAAGCTTTTATAATTTTTTTTTAAGTTTTTGTTTAAACATTGTGATACTAGTGTATGGGTATCAAAATGAAATGGACCGGACTAGAATTCCTGGCATGTGGGAATCACAGATGGATATATAGTCAGCAAGCTGCCACCTACCCCATTATGCCCAGCCCTGACCTAGAGGGCATGGCTGGAGCTCTGCTGTGTTCTGGCAATCCCCTCCTGGTGTAACAGCCCCATATTGGAGAGCTGCAAAGGTGGTTTGAGCATCTTTTACTGCCACTCAGCTGTGCCAAGCTGGTTCCCTGAGAGATGGGCTTAGATACCTCACTTTCAACTGAGGAATGAGCAGTATTTAGTGTGGAATTGGTTGCTACACATGGACATCCAGTGCTGGGTGTACTATTAAAAACAACCAGATAGGCTGCAATGCTTCTAGGCTGCAATGCTTCTGGGTGCCCACTGTGAGGCTTCCCCACCCCATCCCGCCACTTACTTTTAAACAAGGAAGTTTCCCCTAGCAGTATCTCAGTATTTGGAAATATTTTTACCAAAGTTAAACAAACAAACAAAATTTTTAATTTTTTTTTTTTTGGTTCAAACATCTTGCTTTCTGGGGGGGTTTCATTTTTGTTTTTTTGTGTGCGACCCATTCCTGTAAATTAATGGAATAGTTAAGATCCAGCATACTTGAACTGGTTGGAAAATTGACTGCTCATTTGAGAGCACAAAGGGATTCATCTAGTGCCAGTCTTTGTGCAGTTTATCTAGGATTAGCTTGGCGCAAGTGGATATATAAAGGGTAGGAGAGCAAAAAAGCTTATATTTTGCCTTTTCTGTCCTGTCCTGTGTCTCAAGCTTGATTTGTGTCTCTGGGTTTTTCTACCTTAATTAGACTAAACTAATTATTGCGTTATTTGTCCCTCTACTATGAATGCAACACAGTGTTCAAGGTTTAAAGTCTTTGATGAAGGGTCATACTTGGCCTATGTGCCACAACTGAAATGATATTGGTTAGGACCCTTAGCTTGAATTTTAACTACAGACCCAATTAGATTCTCCTTTGACGAATTTAGTAGGCTGTAGATTTCAGACATCTTACTCACTGAAGGTAAGATGACCCGTCCGACTCCTGTAAAATACTCCGTATTTCACAAGATTATAGGTACTTGTAATAATTTGCAGTGGCTACACTGAGATCATTAGGGAGTTAGCAATTAATCTTAAATGAAGATAAAACAAGGTGATATCTTCCATGACTTGGCATATTTAAATTGATTAGCCAGAGGAGTGAATACTTTATAGCAATCACTTTCAGTATATGCAGTTATAATATTCTTGCAAAAGTTCAGTAGTGCAAGGGACAAAATGATTAATTACCAGTTAGAGGTGCAAAGTGTGGGGTGCTGAACCCATAATTAGAAGTTATATACCCTATTACTTTAAATGAAAACTAACCACATAAATACAGTTAAAAGCATGATTAAGAGATTTAGCTTTGTGCCTTATTTAACATGAGTGCTTACTTTATTATAGATTAATCAAAATAGATCTCCTTTCCTTTATTGGAGACCTGTTTACATTTTCCATACTCCTTAATCTACAGGGATTTCTTGAGTTACATGTTTTGGTCCTGCCCCTAATTGATGGCATTCTGTTCAGAAATGTTATCCATGCATGTCATCAAAGTGATGCAATCTGAATCTTACATCTGAGCCCAGAGTTCTGGTACTATTACTTTGCAATATTTTTTCAAGATAGGTCATCATTTGTTTGAACAATCAGAAGTTATGTTTGAATGTGTTTATGTTCACTTAACAGAAAGAAATGGAACATGCCAAGCTATCACATTTGGAATATCACAAAATCAGTAGTTTTAAGTACTAAGACCGTACCAAGATCCTAATGATTACATTCAGGGGTAATGGGAAAGCTAGTTTTGTGAATTTGATAAAACACTTTGCATTTGAAGAACATGTTGTTTGGGGTAGCATTCAAAGCAATTTCACTACTGATGGGTGCAATAGCTGTCCAAAGGCTTTGTTGGTAGCAATTAGTGACTTTTCATGGATTTAATATTTTGACATTCTTTTTCCTACCTAGTTGAGTACACCTCTACCCCGATATAACACTGTCCTTGGGAGCCAAAAAATCTTACCGCATTATAGGTGAAGCTGCGTTATATTGAACTTGCTTTGATCCGCCGGAACGTGCAGCGCCCCCCCCCCCCCCCCGGAGCGCTGCTTTACCACGTTATATCCAAATTTGTGTTCTATCGGGTCATGTTATATCGGGGTAGAGGTGTATTTGAATATGGAGTCTATTGACCGCCTTAAGAATCCAGGTTTCTTACATTCTGCACTGGCATGTAACATTATCAGTGCTAGTGAAAGGATCTCCTGATGTAGCAGGGTCAAAACATTTTTTTTCTTAATTGGGTTAAGGTGGTAGACTAGCAAAGACCTGGTGAGTACTGCAGTATACTGTATTGCAGGAGACTTGAGATCTGAATTCTGGAGCAGCTTTGACACTCTTGTTCTTTGGGGTAGTTTTAAGCTAAGAATGGTGAAAGTTCTTCTGACTTGCCTTCTGAGGTTTGATGTGCAGTGCAGTAATGTCTGCTTCAGGATCAAGTCGAAGGGAGAGGATTAAATTGTATAAAAGTAGCCTAGAATGAAGAGGGGGGTGAAAACCATAAGACGAGGCAGCTGCTTCTGGAGGTGATGGAGAGAACTCTCTTGCTGAGAGAGTTGATATGAGAGATTCTTTCTGACTGTTCAGAGTGAGTCAAAAACAGGAAAAGGGGTGTTAATGGTCTCCCACTAAATGGTTCAACATCTCATCCTGCTTGAATCTTTTTCTATTGATTTCATTATTTCAATATTACTTTTTAATATTTATTTTAGGACAAGACCAGAGTTGTGTCTCCTATAATTGATGTAATTAATATGGACAACTTCCAGTACGTGGGGGCGTCAGCTGATTTAAAAGGCGGTATGTACCTGTACTGGAATATGAGTCAACAAAAAATTAATGCATCAAAGCGCAAAACATAATTGCTGCATTCCCAGAACTGACAGCATTAATGCACCCTTGTTTCTTTTCACACATCAGGTTGGTGTTTTCACACAGTCTTCCTGGGCTTAGACTGGACTCAAATTGGATTCTGATTCCATTATTTGAAAACTGTTTCTTTTGAGCCATAAACAAACACTTAAGGTTTATACTACCCTGTTCTCATGCAAAACTCTCACCGATGTTTATGGTAATTTTGTATACATTTCAGGAGAAGCATATGGCCACGGTATTTGATTCTACTCTTAGATGATAAGGCATTTATCACTATATAGCTTGGCAAGTCATCAGTAGTGTTGTGCTTATTGATTTTTTTTTTCCCTCACACCCTGCCCCCGATGCATGCATGCAGATTGTTTATTTAAAAATTAAAACTAAACTCTCATCTCAAACATTTGGACTAAACTGTTTGACAATACAATCATGAATTGTGTGCATTGGTAGGGTACAGTGGCTACCTTCAAATAATGTATACTGGTTGGAAAGATTCTACCATTCCATTATTCCTTAATTTTATAATGGAGAACTCTGTTAGAAATAGTAGAATCTTTCTTTCAAAATAATAAATTAAAAGCACTCCCTGAACCTATTGTGTGAATAATTGACTGACAATAAACGCTTTATACAGCACCTATAAAACTTTAAACCAGGGCTGAGTTCTTCGATGCTGCCATTAAAATACAAGACAAAGCAAAGTGGATGAGTAACAACCCTGCAAACTGAACTCTGTTCACATGACAGGTACTGTGTAAGCAGTGTCAGTGGAAACTCCTTCATGCTGATCTCTAAGGTGTTTCAACCATGGCTTAGGGAGGGTAGTTCAGTTTCCATGCCCATTTAGTCTTTAGTGTTTACTGAGACTGCCACTGCATTTGCTAGTTACATCGGCTGTCTTAGGAATGATCCCTACTGACGAAACTAGACTGAATATGGTCAGTCTTCACTTCAGACACTATGCTTGAGTGTCAAGTTCCAACCTGTGACCTGGAGATGGGAGGCTCCTTATCCCTTTATTAATACCTGGAGGCATGCAATTTCCCCACAATTATAATACTCGTTATTATAAAAAAGGTAAATAACTGAATTCTAAATGTATACAACATTAGCACTTCCTAAGCATTCCGGTGGTGGTATGTATACATGTGCCAGCTTTCTAAAATATGCAAGTCTAGTGTTTGTTTGCCATGCTTTTAAATCCTGGATATCCTGGGGAAGAGAGGGTAATGGTGCATGGTGAATGTATCTAATAGCCTGCTGCTACTCCTAATGTTACTCCTATGGAGCTGTGGTTCCCCAGTCCTGCCCACTTGCCCTCCATCAGTTTAAGCATGTGGGACCCTCTGCCCCCATGGACTCAAAAGGTGGGATTTGCCTACTTTTGAATTTTAGCAATAGAAATGTTGCATGTTCAAACTTTTAAAAATAGATTAGAGGTCTCTGTTACATGAATTTGTGGTGTCCCCCTGTTCCCTGAGGACAGACACCAATCACAATCACTGTGACGTGGCATCTTTGGCCATCTCAGCAAAGGCCGAAGACTAAGCATGGAAACTGAACTATGCTTTCGTCCCTAGATGTAGTGTCTCCACGTCATGACTGAGGCATGGGAAATCTTACTTATACTGCTTTTATACATGATCTGTGGGGAAAGAACTTAATTACCCAGGGCTAGCAGTCTGGCGTCTTTTCCAAACACTAAATTCATCATCATTATTATTATTATTTTTTTAATAAAGGGTGGGAGAAAGGGGAAAAAATTCCTTACATTCACTTCTAAATCTGACCACAGTTTTCAAATCCATGTATTTTCATCTTTTTGGTCCAAGACAATTTTCAACCTTTTCATACTGTTAATGTTGTAAAAGTGTTATTACCTGTTGAAAAAAATCTTTTCAATTACTCTAATAGAATGTCATTAAATTAGATCTAAACACTTAATTTATGGACACGCCTATCACTATCTTGCATATGAAGGAAGAGGAAATACCTTTTTCACATGAGGCCTGCACTTGAGTGATACAGTACATATAAACGTGCTGTTTAAAATAACACACATTATCAAGTCGATGATCTCACCTCATTGAGCTCAGGCTTTCCCCAGTCACTGAAGATAGTATTGTTTTTGCTTCACCATCATTAGAAATGCTTTCTACGCTTATTCTGTGTGTTGTTTTGTAACACTCTCCTGCGTTCCAGAAGAGACCCCTTGTGTTCAGTATAGGGTATGTAACTCTTGTCTCAATAGTGCTTGTGCACTGGAACAGCAGCAACAGTACAGGCCACTGTAATTCAAATCATTTTATGGAGTACAAAATAAATTTGACTTAATAGGATACCAAGTATCAGGGTACATTTTTCTTGTTGTGATGGAGACTTTGTTATCTAATGTAATACTGCTTCCTTTTATATCTAAAAGTGCTTTTTAAGAGATGAAAGCTCTAAATATAATGTGGAAATGCTTTTTAGTTTTTATAGTATTAACATTTTATAGGAAATTCCAAACTTGTAAAGAGGTTTGCCCCGTTGGCATGCTTGTCTGATGAAAGACTTCAGAACTACTACTCACTTTCTGTGAATATAAAATTAATATAAATATCTTGTGGGGTAGAAGATGGATTCAGCTGTCTTCATTTTGCTGTCCACATCAATCCTACCAGGCAGAAATCTACTGGTACGTGTTAAGGATCCTTAGTGCAATAGAGTTGGTGGGGCAAATGTTTCCTGAGCCAGTTTTGTCCTTTTCCTATCTATCCCATTTCTCCAAAGGCAAACTGCTATACCTCCATTCAGGAAAGGAAAACCTCTGATCTCTCTGACAAATCTAGAAATCCTCTATTAAATGACCTCATGTGTTCTAAATGCTTTTGGTAGCAGGTGTAGTATGAATAGCTGGCATGTTAGCCATTACGCAGTGAGCATTGTAGCTTTCTCTAGTATCTTTTTATAAACCTCCATGCTTCAGGGCATAAGGCTTCCTCAGAGAAGGGGGGTAGGAAGAAATTTTCACTATTGGCCAGTTATCCCATAGCTGCTGGGTTTTTTGCATCTTCTTCTGAAGCATCTGGTACAAGCCACAGTTGGAGACAGAATGCTGGACTGGATACATGACTGGTCTGATCTAGCTTTGGCAGTTTCTGTGCTTGTTTTTCTAATCTTAATTCACAAAGCAAGCTGTCCAAAGAGAGAGGTTTTTCACCCTTACATAAAACAATTTTAGCTAAACATAAAGCACTACATCTGAAGGTTTTAACATGCCATATTTTCTAAGTATGCAGTTAAAGAAAGTGGCATAAGTAGGTTTCCAAACTAGGTAGGTGGAAAAAATTGCAAATCTATTGTGACATCCAGGAGAGTGTTTCATGTAATAAACAGAGATGAACAAATAAAAACAAACATTAGCTGCTGTGGGAGTGGTATGTATAATCTGACTAATCAGATTATAACTGTGGTAATGACTTCTCATGTGTCCATGATAACTGAAAGTTCTTCGTTTGATGCTCTACTTAACCAGAGGTGTATGAGACTAGATCCATACCAAGGCTTTTTGTTTCTCATTTAGTGTTGCTGACTGTGGATTTTAAAATACAATATAGAAGTATTTCAAGATAAATTTAGTTTACATTTGAGCCCATTTCTGTGTCACAGCTAGCTTCTCTTTCATCCGAAACCTTATTTGTTCCATCATTTCCTTTTCATTTCTGTTCTCTCCTCAGATGTTTACCTGAGCTCAGATTTTCATTTGAATCCTTATGTTAAACTATTCATTTTGCGCTAACCATCTAATCTGAATGTCAGTTCCCAATAATTTTAATCAGAAATTCATCATAAAGGCTGAACAATGAATAAAAACTTCAATTAACTTTCAGTTTTTTTCCTTTCTGATTTTTTTTTTCCCCCTTGTAGGCTTTGATTGGAACTTGGTGTTCAAATGGGATTACATGACACCAGAGCAAAGAAGAGCAAGACAAGGAAACCCAGTTGCTCCCATAAAGTATGTTCCTGTCAACATTTCCCCTCACAAAACAATGTTGTAGATATTTTTAAAAGTGCAACTTCCTGAGCTACTATCTCCCAAATGTTGTCTTCCACAAATGATCCCTATGCTAACTGATCAGTGCTAGGGAGTTCTTTTATGAAAGTTTATATGCAAGACAAAAAATTGCAGTACTGTTGTTCCAGAACATTGCATGAAGCGGAGTCATCCATTACTTTTCTCCTTCCCCATCCTTCTACCTAAACTTACAGTTCTTAGTATTGTTCAAGCTGGTGTTGTACCATATGGAACAGAAGCAAGAAACTGATAGTACAAGTCTGTGGATTTGAATGGAAATAATCACTGTTATTCATTGTTCAGCTTCCATTATTGATATACATAATCAGCAAAAGTCAGATAGCATTTAATAGTTAACATCAAGAGCTTTTGATTTATCCCTTTTTCTAGAATGTGTAGAACTATTTTTAACCAGTTTGTTGGCCTGTTAAACATCATAGGTTAACTATCAACAGTTAACTGTCAGATGTATACGACATGAACACATTATAACCTATACTCTGTGTACACCACTTGGCTTGAGATACACTGAAAAATGTAAATGGACCGAGGCCTATTATGACCGAATGGACTACTTCATTTTCCCCAGCTTCAGAAAGGGGATATTGACCCTACCTCATTGGGATGATGAGGCTTAATTCTTTCATTGCTTGTATAGCACTCTTGAGACCCTCAGATAGAAACAGTTATAAGTGCAAAGTAACTATTATTTCTAAGGATCTTAGTGTACTGTCTGCACTTATAAGATGACCCCTTCTTTCTTGAATTGAAATTAATCTCTTTATTGTGCTAAGACTATGGTAAGGGTTTTAAAATTCAGTTTGACTCTGAGAATACATGTCCTATATAAAAGGAATATGAGACCTGACTAAGGATCTGGAAATAGAAACAAATTTTATCTATATAAGCCATGAAGCAGTATATTACTTAGAAATGCTAGTGTGGTGGTATGCATGTAGTGCTATACAAGGAATAATGACTAAATGCTTTCAAGATAAAAATATTGCAAGGCTACTTCAAGTAGGCATTCAGCCTTGAAGGCTCAAATGGTAGAGAACAATAAACTGGCAGATGATTAAATATTTAACTTCTGACTTTTCTCCCTTCTGTCTCTTTAGAACACCAATGATAGCTGGCGGGTTGTTTGTGATGGACAAATTCTATTTCGAAGAGTTAGGAAAGTACGATATGATGATGGATGTTTGGGGTGGAGAAAACTTAGGTATGTACATGGCTTTCTTCTGTTTGTACAGAGAGGATTTAAATGATAGTTAAGACTAAGTGGATTATTAGCAAAAATTCAGAGACAACCAAGCTTCAGTTTAAAATAAAGAATTAGAATAGGGTAGGACTAGCATGTTGAATATGAATGACTGAGGGAAGCATTTGTTAACTATACAATTCAATTATTTTTGTGAAAAGGCAGGCCAATAAAATGGAAGTAAGAAATTACAGGAATACAGATTGCATTTTTGAAAAATAATTTCCGGTATAGCTCTAAAATGGCATTCTCTTCTAGCTAAATTGATTAAAATGCTGCAGTGTCTAAGTGCCACCAGTTTAAGGGGCTTCTTAAGATGTTGGTGAAATTTAATCATGTAAAGCAGAACACAAAAGTTCATGAGTTTAATCCTCTTATGTATACTTTAAGAAATCAATTAAAATGTAGCTGGCTGAAGACTGATCTAATATAATTTTTTATCATCTGTCCTAGTAGACCACTTGGCCCTAAATTTAAGATAGTTCTATTATTTTGGGGAAAAACTGGCCTTTGGCAGTGTTCTAATTCTTGTTCTTGGGCTAAGGGTGATATTTGAGCTGAATAATTCTGTTTTGGTTGTTTGGATTACAGTAGCATGAAGTTTTTTGCTTCTGCTAAGAGTGGTGTATTCAAAAACATTTTTCACTGTGACAACTTTTTAGAGCTTCCAATTTGCTTTTGTCTTTACTGAAGGACTATATTAAGTATCTTAGTCATTTTTGAAGTAGTTTAATTTAGAAACCAGTTATAGTTCAAATTTGTGCACTGCACATGCAAAGTACACTACTTTCAAACTTTTAGTGTGTTGTGTCATCCATCCATCTATCCATTCAGGGTTTTTACATACACACTTATTTAAAGCCTTGGAGTGCATTTATCTGAATCTGTTGCCAGAAGTACACTACAGTAATACAAATAATTCCAACATTCAAGGGTTGGAAGGATTGTCTGGTGTGACCTCCTGTACAACACAGGCCATGGAACTTCGCTAAAATAACTCCTGGCTGAACTAGAATACACATGAGAGTATTCAAACACTTGAATCAAGAGTTTGGCTGTCATGTTGATTGTGCATTACTAAATCATGCTTATTTGAACGTTGCAATTATGGTCACCTTTTTAAAAAATTACCAGGAAATTCATTGTAAAATTAATACTGCACGTTGCAGTTGACTTTACTTTAACGGAAAGCATTTTTAAACCAGTGCATACACTATTACCCTTGAGCCAGTCAGTGTATTTTAATGCCCTTCTTTCTTTACCTGCTGAGGGAAGGTTCCAACAGCTCACTCAGTCCTTTTTTCCTTCAGTGGGAACACAGCCCTGAGATCCCTGTCCAAGCACCTTTTCTCCTGCTGTCCCACACATTCTCCATACGGTTTCCTTTCACTTCACCTCCCTGAATACTCTTTGGGCCCTAATCCAGCAGAGCACTTAAGTACATGTTTAACTTTAAGCATGAGTAGTCCTATTGACTTCATGTGCTTAAAATTAAGCAGGTGCTTAAATGCTTTGCAGAATCAGGGCTTTGATGGGGGGCGGTGAGGGCAGGCTGGAAGCTGTAATTCTCTCAAGGTGAAGAGTTTCTGAGACTAACAAAGACCTGCTTTATGGTGCTTCCTCTGTTCCCTTCTCCCCATGTGGAGGGATGTGAGGGAAGCTAGAGGCAGTTCTGAAGACTCCCTGGCAATGACTTCTCTTCCTATTATGGGTGTCAACTACTGCACAAATGAAGTAATAGTAGCAAGTAGTGAACTTTCTGCAGGCGTCACATGATTAGTCAAAAATCAATTGGCAGGAAAAATTGAATATCCTTCATCTTTCTGTTTAAAATGCACAATACGCACACCAGATACTTGATATCTACGTTGTACAGCAATGGACATCTAAATGTCCAATCATCTAACTTGCTGCAGTAATAATATGTCTAGATTGATTGGGAAGTGCTGCAAGTAAGTAAAACATCTTACTGGATATTTAAAACACTAATTCTAAATGTTCTGCTGAAACTTACTGTTTAAAACTTAGCATTATTTCTATTGAAATATTTCTCCTGGCTATGCAGTTGAGTGAACTAAAGGAGGTTTTATTTACACACATGTACACTTGACTCTATCAATTATAAAATGGCCTTGTAGTGTTTTGATGTCTGTTTAACCATTATTTTAAACAATTAAGAGGTGATGTATTTTTTTGTCATTGTTAAATACAGTATTTTTGTTGCGTGGCATACGGAAACTGGCTTTAGATCAATGACGTTAGCTTTGGGAACCCTATTCCTAAGAATAACAAAAGAGCATTGCAGAGAAACAGAAGAATTTGAATATGGTGGGGAATAAGATATACTGCTAACACATTTGGATCTAAACTCAGGTTTAGAGGTTCTTCTTTGTAGTGGTTTGATTTTGTTAAAACCAGTTCGTAAGCAAGCAAGACTTCCTTCATAGTTTTTATATTAGTGTAATGCTACAGCAACAAGAATGAGTCTGTTGTTGAACGGCTCTATACAAATATCATTACACCATTGGGGAATATGTAGTTCTTCGAGTGATTTGCTCACGTGTATTCCACAATAGGCGTGCATGCTTGCCACGTGCGCCGGTGTCGGAAGTTTTTCCCCTAGCAGTATCCGTAGGGGAGCGCCCCTAGCGACCCCTGGAGTGGCGCCTCCATGGCGCGGTATAAGAGGCGCTGCGCGCTCCCCCCACCCTCAGTGCTTCGAAACTGCTCTGCTCCAGTTTTGCTGTAGCTTGTCCCCAGAACTCTTGTTTGTTCAGTGTATGTGACCTGTAGTTAGTACTCGATTCGTTTTAGTTTACTTTAGCTGGTGCGCCCGGGCTGGGGCATGCCCCCGCGCCCCAGGTTTTAAGTCGTGCAACACTTGTAAGCGCCTGATGCCAGTGAGTGATCCGCACACAGACTGTCTACGTTGTTTGGGTGAAACTCATCTCAGCGATTGCTGTAAGATTTGCAAGTCGTTTAAGCCTTGGACCAAGGGAGAGAGAGACATTAGGCTCTGGGCTATCCTCATGGAGTCAGCATTGACCCCGACTCCAGCGCGCCACTCCAAGTTGGCACCGGGCACCGCGCTGTCAGAGTGCGGCACCCCCCCGGCACCATCTACTAGTCAGCACCGCTCCCTGTCCACAGGGCACGCCAAGAAGGCTAAGAAGAGGCCTTCTCTGCCGCGGCACTGGAGTAAATCTAGGGCAGAGACTAGACACATGTTGGGCAGTCCTCGATCCCTATCAGCCTCTAGTCCTCCGACTCAAGTCGAGCAGAGTAGCCCAGCCCAGTTGGAGCAGGCTTCCTCGGATGTCCGGATGCCCTCCACTCTGGAGGCCCTGCAGGCAGCCCGGGATGTCATGTCCATGCTGGTACCATGAGCACCACCACACTCCAGAGGCAAGCCGCTGCTGGGATCTCTGCAGTTGCCCCCGACTCGGTCAAGGGAAAGTTCCGTGCGTAGCCGACATGGGTCGCCATCGACTCCCACCAGGTTGTCTGGCTGGGTTCCGTCCGACAGACTCCAGGCACCGCTCCGCCTCGAGGAACGAACACCGATGGGACCGAGGCAAATGACACCAAAGGTCCTCATCTCGGAGGGACTATTGTAGCTGGTCGCGTCACGAACGTCAATGCTTTTGCTGTTCATCGTCCCGCTCCAGGACCCCGCCGCGGCACCACTCCCGCAGCCCCGGGCATCGATCGCTGGCGAGTCGCCGTCACAGATCCACCCGTCAGAGCCAATTGCCAAGCAGCTGTTACCGACGGTACCGGTCCTCCACGTCACGGTCTTGGGGTCGGCACCGCTCCCGTCGCCACCGCTCCTCCCGGTCCAGGGACAGTGGCAGGTCGTACATCATCCTGGCCTCCCTTCGTAGCCGTCCATCGATGGGTCAGGCCACCCAGGCTGAACAGCCCGCTCCCCCGGTGCCACAGCAGGTGCAGTGGCACTGGGCCTCATGGCCAGCGCAATGGTACCAGTGGGCACCGTGGCCCCCGACGCAGCCCCCGGTGGGGGTTCGCTCGGTGGCTGGAGCCTCAGAAGGCCTGTCGGCCTCTCTCTCCCGGCCTCTGAGGAAGGAGTCGGTGAGACGTACATCCTCGGCACCGTGCATGGAGACCGACCAGGTGGTAGACCCTCTGGTGACGGTAGACACGCAAAGTATGGCGCCGGCCTCCTCGCCCTCCCCCGATGAGGCGATTACGGCCCCTCCTCCCTCCATCCCGCAGGAGGACTCAAGGCCCACCAAGATCTATTAAAAAGGGTGGCATCAAGCCTCAACCTCCAGGCAGAGGAGGTGGAGGAGCCCTCGGACTCCCTGTTTAACGTACTGTCCGCCTCAGTACTGGGCAGGGTGGCCTTGCCTCTCCTGGTCGCACCTCTCATGGAAGGTAGCCTTCCTGGTGGCGATCATGTCGGTGAGGCGGGTCTCAGAACTCAGGGACCTGACCTCCGAGCCCCCGTACACGGTATTCCATAAGGATAAGGACCAGCTCCGCCCACATCCTTCATTCCTCCCAAAGGTGGTTTCTGCCTACCACATGGGTCAGGACATTTTCCTGCCGGTCCTCTGCCCCAAGTCCCGTGCGTCCAGTGAGGAGCGCCGCCTCCACATGCTGGATGTGTGAGGGGCTCTGGCTTTCTACTTGGAGTGGACAAAACCGTTCAGAAAGTCCTCGCAGCTGTTCATCGCCTCGGCCGAATGCATGAGGGGTCGGCCAATCTCCACTCAGCAGCTCTCCAACTGGATCACGTTGTGCATCCATACCTGTTATGTCCTGGCGGGAATCCCCCTCCGCCGTCAATTGTGAGGGCACACTCAACTAGGGCGCAGGCCTCGTCGGCTGCCTTTTTGGCCCATGTCCCCATCCAGGATGTGTAGGGCTGCCACGTGGTCTTCAGTTCACACTTTCACCTCACATTATGCGATCGTCTCCCAAACCAGGGAGGACGCCAGGGCTGTGCTCCGTCCCAAGAATTTGTGAACTCCTCCCACCTCCAACTGATATAGCTTGGAATCACCTATTGTGGAACACACATGAGCAATCACTCGAAGAAGAAAAGACAGTTACCTTTTCCGTAACTGGTGTTCCTCGAGATGTGTTGCTCATGTCTATTCCACATCCCGCCCTCCTTCCTCTCTGTCGGAGTTGTCTGGCAAGAAGGAACTGAGGGTGGGGGGAGCGCGCAGCGCCCCTTATACCATGCCATGGAGGTGACACTCCAGGGGTCAGTAGGGCGCTCCCCTACAGGTACTGCTAAGGGAAGAACTTCCAACACTGGTGCACGTGACGAGCACGCACACCTATTGTGGAATAGACATGAGCAACTTATCTCGAAGAACACCAGTTACAGAAAAGGTAACTGTCTTTTTTTCTGACTTACTGTTTGTGCCTTTTTGATAAAATCACAGATGTGCATCAATTCAAAGGTGAATAGTTGGGACCATATTCTAATAAAAAATATATCCTGATGCCTGCGATACGTAACGGGCGAGGGAGGGGGGAAAATAAGAATTTTTTTTAAATCTCCCCCAATATCTTGGATTTTAAATGACTTAAATCTATTCAGATTTTAGCTGCGGAGTTAGTTAAAACTGCAACGAGTTTGCACCTTCCCTATTTACTTCTCCCTCTCTGCCTTTCTTCACTGCTACTTTTCATCCTCTCCCCTTCTGCTGCCCAGCTGCCTCAGGATGTAAGGTGCCACCAAACCTGTATTTTGGGTGGGGGTGGTTGATCGGGAGGTGGGGGGGCGGGGAATTTGGTTAATTGAAACACAGCAAACAGTGATGTATAATAAAGGAGTCTATGCATAATATATAAAATAAAGGGTCATTTGTGAAAGGTATTTCACAATTTATTGTAAAAATAAAATCAACTTCAATATTGAATACAAATGCTATCTTGTTGGACTGAATTCATGATTATTTGCCCTTTTTTAAAAAAGCTAGCTTTTTTGTGCAAACTGTACCAGTTCTGATTCAATGGTCTGACATTCAGAAGAAATCCTCCTAAACCCCTTATGAATTCTAATATTGACATCTGTTGTGTGCTTACCCTTCACTCAGCCTTCTGCTGAAATTATGCAAACTAGCTTCAAACTTTCATCAATGAGTTCAACTCTACATAGCTCACACTTGAATTGAGTTATTTTGTTTTGTATCAGTCCACTATAGATTTTAATCTCTGGGCCAAAAACTGCGTAAACTCTCTCGTAAAACTCACCAGTGGAACTTTATAAATACTGGCAGGCAAAGGGATATAAATTCATAGCTGCTTCTCCAGAGTTAGGGAATACTGAAGTGAAACGGTCAGACACGCTGAGCCCAATTTGTTAGCTTTTTCATGTTCTCTGCAAGCTAAATATCTTTCTTTAATCCTATGTGACATAGTGCATATATTGGAAAAATGTGTTAAAGGTCAGAATTTACAAATTACTTTAGGTTTATGTGGATACTTATCATGCATTCCTAATTGCAGAGATTTCATTCAGAGTGTGGCAGTGTGGAGGGAGCCTTGAAATTATCCCATGCAGCAGAGTGGGTCATGTATTCCGCAAGCAACATCCTTACACCTTCCCTGGTGGGAGTGGTACTGTGTTTGCAAGGTAACTATTTGCAAGTTCTTGGCTAAATCGTGGAACTGTGGATTTTTGTTTTTTTCCAGTTAGCCAGCAGGTGGCAGTAACTTCATTAAACTTCCAGGGCCTTTTACTAAAAATATGTGCAGTATGATCTGAAGTGAAAATCTTATGAATAAATTTTTTAATTAAAAGGAGATTACTTTTCATCTCTAGTGATAACTCAGAGGCTCGAATTAGGGCAAAAATAAAAATTGGAAGTGGTGTAATGTTTTAATAAAGAGGTGAGGAATTGCCTAGTATCAGCCGGAAGAATTCTGGGCCAAATGGGGAAAGGGAAGAAATGGAAAATCTTTTAACAACGGGAAATTTACCATCAGCTTTGAAAACTTTGTGTGTATATCTTCTTAAAAGATCTTGTGGGAAATAAAGGCTTTATCTTCGGTATTCAGTCTTTAAAAGATGAAGAAAATTAAATTGTTCATTTTTCCACTTTGGACACTCCGAATTCACTAACTGTGTGATCGTTTTGTATATTTGTGTGTTGCATTTTGGTTTTGGGTTCCTGGTTCAATAGTAAACAATTCTGTGGTGTCATGTTAATAATCACATAGGCCCAGATTCTGATACTTGCAATGAGTAGTACCTATTAGAATCTGGCCTGTCAAAAATATCCACTCCTCTCTCTTTCTGTGTTTGTTATATGAAGTTTTCCTTCCTTATACTGTAACTTTAAAAAAAACCAAAAACCCTTTTTGAGGAGGCATCATGGTTCAGTAGTTAAGAAATCCCATCTCTGCTATTGATTCACTGTGTGAACTTGAATCCCTAACTTTTTCTCAGTTTTCCTTCTGTAGAATGAGGAAAGTGATTTTTATCAATGTTTGTAAAGAGCTTTGAGACCTATGCCTCAAGGCACTGTATAAGTACAGTGTAGTAGTATTACATTCACATGTTATATGAAATTTTCACTGATGTGTTGTTTCCCTAAAGAACCAGAGATGCAGCATGGGGCCTGGTCTACACTTAAAATTTAGATCAACCTAGGTATGTCACTAAGGGGTGTGAAATTGAGCACCATAGCTATGCCAGCCTAACCCAGAGTAGGATGCTACTAGGTTGATGGAAGAATGCTACTACCACTTGGCGAAGTGGATGGAAAAACCTCTTCTGTCACTGTAAGAAGAATCTATATTATGTCGCAACAGCAGCATAGCTGAGCCACTGTAGTATCCATAGCATAGACAAACCCTTATTCTAGGCACAAAGTGTGTCGAGCTTTTGTGTTTGATGCTTCATCAACTTGGAGGAATTCCCAATCAGGATTTACAATATGCTAAATGCAAACAGAATAAAATGTATTTTGTACTGTAGGAATTCTGGAGTCCAAGAAAATCATATTCAACAAGTCATCTAGAGCAATGGTTTTCAAACTTTTTTTCTGGTGATCCAGTTGAAGAAAATTGTTGATGCCTGCGACCCAACGGAGCTGGGGATGAGGGGTTTGGGGGCGGGGGGGGGGGCTCTGGGCTGGGGCAGGGGGTCAGGGCTTTGGGCTGGGGGTGCAGGCTCTGGGCTGGGGCAGGGGATGAGAGGTTTGGGATGCAGGAGGGGGGTCTGGGTTTGGGGGGGCTCAGGGCTGGGGAAGAGGATTGGGGCACGGGCTTACCTCCGGAGGCTCCTTGTCAGCAGCACAGCCAGGGTGCAGAGGCAGGCTTCCTGCCTGTCCTGGCACCGCGGACCGCACTACGCCCCAGAGGCAGCCAGCAGGTCTGCGCAAGTGGCTCAGAGTGGCTCTCGCCCGCAGGCACTGCCTCCCCCTCCCCCCCAGCTCCCATTGGCTGGGAACCGGCCAATGGGAGTGCAGAGCCAGTGCTCGGGGTGGGGGCAGTGCTCAGAGCCCCATGGGCCTCCCTGCCCATGAGCCAGACCTGCTGCTGGCCATTTCCAGCATGCAGCGCGGTGTCAGAACAGGTAGGGACTACTAGTTTTTGCTGGCTGGCTGCCAGGGTCCCTGGGTGCTGAGCAAGTCCACCCAGTGCCTTGCATTCCACAACTCAGTACTGGGTCGCGACCTGAACTCTGAAAACCACTGATCTAGAGAGCCAGACATACGTTCTTCACACCTGGAAGCTTCTGACCCAGTCCCTTAGGCAGTATTTCACATTAGATAAAATACTCTCTCTTTTGGAAGTGCAGATTGATTCTAGTTTTTGTGCAGCACTAATTAATTGGCTGATTTGGTGAAATAAAATTACTGCTCTTGTTTCTCTGAATAGTTTTAGCAGGGATTTTTCTTTGAATATCTGCTTCCCCTTTCTGTTGAGATCTGAATTTTATGCTGCTGTGGAAAATTAGCAATGGCACATGTGAGGAAACAAAAGATTGATAATGAAATACCCTGTCTTGATTACAGCCCTGCTCCAATATTAATATTACACCAGGGAATAGGAAGATCTACTGATTCCACTATATGGGTTGGGTTTATGACATAACTGCATATCAATTTCATAGTAGCTTTCAGGGTCATGTTAATGAAAGACTATGTAATTTGCACACTGCTCTGCAATTTTCAGTTTTGGGCTAATGCCAAGATGCTTTTCCTCCCATAAGACTTAATAGGTACTTAATAGAGATGGGCGAAATTTTTCGACAAATATCTTACTTGCCAAGAAAGCACATTTGGGTTAACCAAAACTATTTGCAAATTCGTGTCAAATACATAGAATTGTTTCAACCAAACTGGAAAAATCGAAATGTTTTGATAATGTTAAAATTCAACTTTTTCAGTTCTGACCAAAAATTCTATTTTAAATTTCGGGCATTTTGACAAAGGAAAGGCACTAGATTCAGAAAATGACAAGAGGTGGTGGTTCATCCCTTAAAAGCTTTAGCCCAGTGGTTAGGACATTCACCTGGGATGTGGGAGACACAGAATTTGAAATTAGAGCACTCTCCCAACAATGTGGGAGACCCAATGTCCAGGCTCCAGAGTCATTCTCACTCTCCCTGGCCCAATGACTATCCCTTGTCATTCATAGAGACAATTCATACAGGGAAAGAAAGTGCTTGTAAGGGAGGCACCATCACCACCTTCCCAGCAATTTTGTTAATCTAGTCCTCCTTTCCTTTGCTTTTTCAAAATGCCTGAATGCTGAAATTAAAGTATTTGGGTCACAATGAAATGTTTTGTCATTACTGAAACATTTTGTTTTGACTCAAGTTTTTTTTTACTTTTCGATTTGCTGAAAAAAATTAGAAAGTCATCCTTTTTTTTTGTTGGTGAATAATGGATTTTTTTGGTTCACTAAGCTCTTGTACTTAAATATAGCCCAGATTTGAGCAATAGGAAAGGATGTGTCTATATATAATATAACCAGGGCCGGCGCAACCCATTAGGCGACCTAGGCAGTCACCTAGGGCGCTACAATTTAGGGGACGGCGACCACGGTGGTATTTTGGCGGCAGGACCTTCCGCCGCCTCTGCGGGGGGCAGCATTTCGGGGCGGGACCTTCCGCCGTCTAGGGCGGCAGGAAAGCTGGCGGCGCTCCTGAATATAACTGTGTGTGGTAAATCAAATTACTGTTTGTCTGAAGCACTATCCAAAACTGCATTTGGGTTGGAAAGGATCTGGCCTGCAATGTCACAGTTATGCAGCCAAATCACAAGGGTGCACAGGTAGGACCTCCTCATTCAAACAGATATCCATACGCTCATTAGGTGTAATGGGTGAATGGGGAAAATACTGGAAGGGAAAATCTTTTTAAAACATGTCCCTATCTTTGTTCTTCAAAATGATTTTAAGAAACCAATACCAACTTGAACTGTAAAGACCGTGGAAGTGTGTAACCCAATGTGTCTCCTGCTCTGCCTTTCCACACAGCTGATTTTCCTCCTCCTCTTTTGGCTGCCCATCTGCCTCATGGACTGAAAGGCTGTGAAAACCCTTACAAGTCACTCTAATTGCTTTTTATTTGGGGGGTGGAGGGGTGGGAGGATGATACGGTTAATTAATGCAATTTTGTTTACACTTGAATTGCTTTGACCAAATAAGAAGTATCCCTGACAAAAGCCAGAAGCAGAGGGGGAGTGAAAAACAACTCCTTGGCTTTGACTGAAAGGGAGTTTTAGAAAATTAGCAGTTTCCTCAAGGAAATTATCATCCATCAAAACGCAGAGACAGTTTGAACTTCCTCTTCGCTTGTGGTTTTTGCACTCAGGAGTTTTTGACCAGCCTTTTTCAGCTCATGGTCATTTCATTTCCCCTGCAGAAGCAGAAGAATACAAATTAAAGATGTCTTTAACTCCCAAACCAATATGTGTTATCCAAAGATAACCTAAGAACAGCCATACTGGGTCAGACCAAAGGTCCATCTAGCCCAGTATCCTGTCTTCCAACAGTGGCCAATGCCAGGTGCTGCAGAGGGAATGAACAGAACAGTCAGTCATTGAGTGATCCATCCCCTGTCATCCACTCCTAACTTCTGGCAAACAGAGGCTAGGGACAGCCAGAATATGGTGTTGCATCCCTGAACATCTTGGATACTAGCCATTCATGGACCTATCCTCCCTGAGCTGATGAAGATGGGTAATGTCCCACAAATCACTAGAGATTTTTTTATTGTCAAATGTACAAAATAGGCTTCAGAGCATGGAAGGTGCTAATGAAATAAAACTTTAATTCCCCAAACGATCACTTCTAATTTTGTAAAAGATAACAAGGCTGTCTCTGGGAGCAGAGGGGTGTGTGTGAAGAGAAAGTTTTGACAGGAGGAAGAGCTGAAAAACTACATTTTAGAGAGTTTAAAAAGTTTGTACTGGGAATATTGTCCCTATCCTTCCTGTCCAATTGCACATACCTCAGGAGATCATACAAATGTCTGAAAATGACCTAAAATCGCTTTTCTGTACATAACTACTTAAAATTGTAGGTGTCTCACAATCTCCCAAGTCTAGAAACAAACACTGGGTTCCACTGGGAAGATGAGAATCTCCCCCCTCAATAGCATGAAGCTCCTATTTCTAGCCTTACAGAATCTGATGACAACATACTATCAAATTGTGATATTTTTATGCACAGAAAATCTGTTACTGGGACTGGATTGCCCATCCCAATCCTCATCGGAGGTAATTTTTGGCATATAGAAATACCATATTTGAAAGAGAAGGGGGGAAATATTTCTTTGGTAGGCTGACCTATAAAGAAAAAAGCTTTTGGAAGCTGCCTAGCATTTTGGAATGTTACAAATGTTTGTAAATCCTGGAGGTGATGGATTAGTGGACAGAAGGCAACTGAGGCAGTCAGAAGTGTGTGATATTTATCATTTAGTTTTGTAATATTTGCTACATGGATGCTGCTTCTGTGTATGCATATGTAACACACCAGGATTTTTGCAGACAACTTCTAACAGGTAATATATTTCTGTGCAAGATTATCTGTTTAATGTTGAATTGATAAAAGTTTAGTTGCTTTTCGTGACTGTACTCCAGCAGAAGAGAGAACTTTTTGACAGAATGGCAAGAGGAATATCCTGGAGAATGACAAAGCTTTAGTCACATTGCAGCTCAGGTTTAAATACACTGTTTTTATATAAAGATTAATATATAAAAATACACAGCAGTCTCTGAAGAGTTTGGACAACATTTTCATATCTTTAATACAGAATTTTAAGTAGTGTTACAAACATCTAACCTTCAGCTTATTCTTGGTCATCTCAGCTGTAACAAAACCTCTAGGTTCATAAGTCTAAATGTTTCACCACTTGCAATTATTTATCCATCTAGGTAGCATTCAAGTTGGTGTGTAGTGGGGGACAAAAAGGAGGTTGAGAAATATACATTCCATAAGATGGTGTGTCAGTTTTCTCTGGCTTTAGTGAAAACTGCTTGTAAGATAAAAGGCAAACTGTCAAATATTGCCAGCTGTTGAGATTTTAGATTCTTCCAAGTTTCTGATTCAAAAACCACTCAGTAAATTTCGTTTCTTTGCAAGACGTGGCCTAATAAATTAACACAGTTGCTTTCAAAAAGAGCATTGTAGAAAATGAAAGTCTTGAACTAAACTTTTTACCTTTTCTGATTGGACGCTTGGACCAGGTATTAGGACTTGTCTGCTATTCCTGATTAACTCCAGGTATGAACTCTTTTATTGCAAAATAAGTATGTCCACACATGGAATTAATCAGGAATAGGTAATCCACTTTAAATTCACGCCCTATCTTATTATGGGTTAATTTTCATGTGTTGACAAGCCCTTAGGCCATCTCTACACCGCGGGGACTATAATGGCATAGCTGAGGCACTTGGTGTGGATTTTTCACACTCATGAGCATTATAGCTATGTTGACCTAAATTTTAAGTGTGGATCAGGCCTAAGTATAAGGAAGGCACAAAGTCCATTCCAAATGTGTGTGCTTCAGTCATACCACCTCTGTGGTATGTGTAGTAGAGGGTGGGGAAAAAATGAACATAATCAAAACAGACAAAAATAAGTGTCATGGATTGTGACAGGAAAAAACATAACCTGCATCTCAATTTGATTGTTCCTAGAAATACGCGTAGGGCAGCAGAAGTGTGGATGGATGAGTACAAAAATTTCTATTACGCAGCAGTGCCTTCAGCCAGAAACGTACCTTATGGCAAGTAAGTCCGATCTGCTGCTTCTTCCTATTCACTTTATTCTGTTTGCCATTAGTAGTTCATGAGGGCAACGGGGTGTTTCATTTCTTTTAAATATATTTCTACTGATAAATTTCTCACTTATTAAACGTGCTTTAAAATTCATCAAATACAACTGCCAGAACTTGCTGTTTTTGTTTCTCTCTAGTATTCAAAGCCGAATGGAACTGAGAAAGAGACTTAGCTGCAAACCTTTCAAGTGGTATCTTGAAAACGTCTATCCTGAGTTAAGGTGAGTCTCAAACAGCCTTTCTGTTTTCTGGCAGTGTAGGTTCTTTCTTTACCTGGCTTGGCCAGAAACTTTACTACATCTCTCCTGCACAGGCATTTAGGATATTAGCTAGTTAAAATATGTTTTTTGCAGTTTTTGCTTATTACTTTATTCTGCTGTCATTTTCTTCACTGACCCATCCCCTTTCCTCTTGCCCCATATCCATATTGCAATTGCATCATGTGATTGTCATTGCCAAGAGGGCTGACTTTCTCCTCGAAAACTGCTGTACTCCTGGGCTAGCTGCTTGCTGGAAATGCATCATTCTTCATCCTTCTCCTCTCTCCTTCAAGCTGTTAGCTTCACCTATGTGGCATGCTTAGCTCTGTGAGCAGCCTTAAACTAGGTGCAGTGCAAAACGTTTACTGCCAGTTTAGAAGTGATCTTCCCATGTAGAGTTGTTCTAGGTTAACTGAGATCTTCAGATGAAAACATTTAAGGTACTTTGGAGGCATTGGTCAGAGCCCAGGCATGAGAATACAATCTATCCAGTGGATTTCCATTCATCTCTTCTGTAGGATAGAAAATCTTCAGAGCTGTATTTATTTACCAGACAAAGATTTTTAAATGAATAAAACCACCATGCTCAATATCCTACTACTAACCCTACCTGTCAAACCTAAGGGTCTGTGAGCTAGTATCTGTCATACAGCTAATCTGATTAAACAACTGTAGGCTGGTATGTGGCTTTTATACAGTAGCACATTTCTTGCTGTAGGAGTTCCAAAACACTTAAAGTTAGAATACAATGAGATAAATACTGGTAGTACAGTGATTTTTTTTTTTTTTTTTTTTTAGGCAAAAGCAGCAGCTAATATACCCTCAGTAAAAACTTTCACAGATCCATAAACATTAGAACTTGTCTTATAAAGAGGGATAATAATGGTAAGGAGACCAGTTATCCTTTTTTCTTTTCAAAAAGTGCCATGGGATATTTACTTTCCCTTAGAGTTGGGCAAAAATGATCTCTGATGTCTCATTTGAACAGATGTTCCTCGCCCTGCAACTCCCCACACCTGTACCTACCGACGGATGTGCTTTAGGGTCTCTTGTTTTAGGATTTGCATGAATTTCATTTGAAACTTAACTAGAAATTTTAAGATTACCCATACTTTCCTGCAAGTCCTCAAGCAGCTAATACATTTGGCATTTTGTAGCTTTGTTCTGTCACCATCTTGAATTTTACCACAAGATGGCAATGCTAAATTTTAGTGGAAGGATCCTCAATGAAGGCTTATAGGTAACTTACAACAAATACTATTCCCCAGGCTTCAGTAAATAAAGCATTATTAACCTGTAATTCTTTACCATGTCAAACTTTTAAAATATTAGCTTAATTTATTTTGGATATTAGCAGTTAATTACAGCTTAAACCTCATTTGTAAAGTCAGTGTCCAGACCCTCATTCTTTTCTAATAAATGGCTCTTTTTTAAAAATGAACCTTCCTTAAAAGTTGGAGAGCTCAAGGGATTGTTCAGATCCAGGTTAGATTTTACACTAAGCTACTTGTTCAGTTGTGCCATAAACTCTCGACCTGTCTTTTCAAGGCTTTGGGGCCAAAATGTCAAGATTTCAGTTGCAGCCAAACTAGAATAAAAATTTACAACCATTGCAATTTTGAATCCAACCTGGAATCAAAACCATAGGGGTGGGTTCTGTGCAGGAATTACTAGATGAGATTTTATATCCTGTGTTCTGTGGGTGGTCTTCTGGCCTTTAAATAAATAAATAATCTGACTACAAGTGGTGAGAAACTGGGAAATCACTCGCGCGCTCTCGCTCGCTCGCTCTCTCTCGCTCTCTCTCACATTTTTTTTATATATATATATATATATATATATATATATATATATATATGATGCATATGATTTTTTTATCTATCTATCTATCTATCTATATAAAAAAAAATCATATGCATCTGTTTATCTGGGTAAGATTATCCTGCCTGAATGCATAGTTAACTCAAAGGAAGTTGCTGGGGTAACCCACCAGGAATGAAACAGTGACAAAAATAAGACCTCTGGGGTAAACAGCTTCAAAGGAGTTAACAATTGCTGGACCATCAACAGGGAAGAAATTGTCTGGCTTCATCCAAACTAGAAAGGTTTACTCTTCCCAGGGCTAGAGCCTGGGATCTTGGGGGATCCTAAACCTCCAAGACTTTAGAAAAGGGAGGGAGTTTGGGTGAGCTAGGAGAGACTGCGCAGGGTGTGTCAATGGAAAGTGGACAGTCTAGCAAACACACAAAGGAATGTAGTCTGCTTCTCCCTGCCAGAGAGAGAATCAGCAGGGCAGAGGGGTCTTACATCTTAAACTTTCCTTGCCAGCTTTTATAAGCAATACCCACGTGTGTAGGTCTTCTGTTTTATCTTTTGATCTGTGTGCTTTGTACTTTTGAAGAATGAATAAATAATGCCTTGTTTTGAAGATGCAATTTCTGTGTCACTGCAAACTTGTGTTGTCATGGGCTCCCGAAGGGAAACTCTTACAGGTGCCAAAAATGAGTTTGGGCTTCTGGTGTGAACATGGTTGGGAACCACTGGGGATTGCAAGTTAGAGACCCAATCCCAAGGTGGTTGGACTGCTTGGTTTCGCCCAGAGTGAGGTGCAGGAAGCTGGCCTGTCAAGGTGCACTAAAGGTGGACTAGGGGGACCAAGGTGCAGTTCATCCTCTAGCTCTGACAAGGATTTGGATTCAGGGTTCCAGTTTTGGCACATTCTGTAACATTAATACATATATATTCACAAATCTACATTAAAAAATGTTAACATTGCAAAATCAAGTGCACAAAAATTAAAGAATTCCACAGTTAAGTTTGCGTGTGCAACTTTAATTGAACCCTCTTATATTGTGTACATTATGATAGTATTTAAGTGATCTCACACTATATTTTCCACAGAATATCTGCCTTATTCAGTGCTCAGTGGGATGGGTGTGAAGGGAGGCAGGAGCCTATCCCTCATCTAAAGAAGAGGACTGGGGGACACAGGGTTGACCTGAGTGCCTGGAGAAACTGGTAGAATGCAGAGGCAGTAGGAGCAGGATGTGGGAGGCGGAAGAAGTAGAAAAGGCAGGATAACCCAAGGCCGCCGCCTCCCCACTCTGTTATCCTGCCATCTGTCCCTATTCCCCCATGCCCCTGTCCATATCCATGTTTATTCCTCTGCGTTTGAGTCAGGCTGTCTTCTTCTCCCCTTCCGTGCTGACTGGGTGCCATCAGGGTGAACATAGGGAACACGGGAGAAATATTCTGTGCTCCTGGTTCTGGTGCCTGATGCTCAGCAGCCCTGGGAAACAATTGCAGTATAAGTCCTGCTCAGCATTTTTTTTTATTTTTGTATTTATTTATTTTTAAGCATGCTCAATGCAGATGGAATCTTTGGAAATCTTTGCTGCCAGTCCCTAAAAAGCCTGTACTGAATGTGTAATATTCTTGGGGCAGGGACTGTCTTTGGTCTCTATTTGTACAGCACCTAGTGTAACACCAACAGACCCCAGTCATCGGTGGGTAGGATCGAACCCAGGGCCTCTGGAGCTTAGTGCATGAGCCTCTACTGCTTGAGCTCAAAGCCATATGGTTCTTAGATTAATGCGTCTGCTCTATAGCCGTAGCTCTCTAAGTGGTCTCAGTGCCACCAGAGGGAACAGAACACCACACCGAGGAGGTGTGTGGGTTACACTCGCACCATGGGTGGCAGGTGGAGCCCCCCTTAGGGGAGGCTAGCCCCTGGCTCTGCCCCTTCTGCCCACCCTCTCCCTCCCCACCCCCACAGCCAGAGCCCCAAGACCCCCACGGCCAGGGCCACAAGTCCCCCCTCAGCCGGAGAGTTCCGAGAGCCCTGCCCAGAGGTGCCCCAATGTTGTGTTCTCTCCCCTCCCCCCCACCCCCCACAACCTGCGCGGGGCTGCCCCGTGCCAGCTGCAACCACGCCACCCTTCTCCAGACCCCAAGCCACTGCAGAGAAAAGCCTCACTCTCGTCCAAAGATGCATTTGATATGCCCCATGCAGATTCTGGGGCCATTGAGGAGGCGGTATTTGCTACTCCGCTTCCTGGGTCCATCAGTCATCTCCCTGGAGTCCAAAGAGATGACTGATGAACCCAGGAAGCTGAGTAACAGGTGCCGCCCCGGAACCTGCATGGGGCATAATAAAGCGCCTGGTCTGTTATACCCGCCGCCCATGTCTAGCACAATAGGGTATTGTCCCAGGATTGGGGCTCCTAGGCACTATGGTAGTACAAATAATAAACCATGATATTCTGTGCTCTATAAAGTCACCAAATCTCAGTGAATTTTTCATGGGGACCACAAAAGGCAGCTCCTTAATGCCACAGAGACTCTGACAAATCTCAAGTCCCTGCTCCAAAGCATGGAGGCATTAGTTTCTCAAAGGAACAGTTGGATTTGTGAACATTGTCGAAAATATGCTGCTTTGTCAAACTTCATTTTCAGAAATGGTAGAACTGTTTTTTTTACTGAAACTTAAAGAAAAAAATCAGCCTGGGGCAGAACTGCAGCATGCCAAATTTCTGCCTCACTGGTTAAAGTTTGACAAAGCCATGAGCTACACAAAAGAGGGATTTATAATGGAAAGAGTTACACAATGGAAAGTGTTATACAACCTTAACTACACACAGTGCTGCCAGCCACACTTGTGATGTGACTCTCTAATGCTCATGTTCATTGTAGTTCTCCAGTATATTTTACTCATATTCAATCTTTTAGCCTACAAATCCACTGAAAACCTTTGACCACTTAGTTATGAGAGCAGAGTCTCTTGACCAAATAATTACTTGTAACTTCTTCAAAATGTTGTGGGAAGTGCAATATAGCTTGTGTACCAAAATAAAATCATTACCTGTTGCCGATTGCCTCTCATCTAGAAGGCCGTTAAGTAAAGGAAGGGCGTCAAAGTTAAAGCAAGAGAGAAATTGAATTAAAACAGATGTTTCTTGTTTTATATTTAGGGTACCGGATCATCAAGATATAGCTTTTGGGGCTTTGCAGCAGGGTACCAATTGCCTCGACACTTTGGGCCATTTTGCAGATGGTGTTGTTGGAGTTTATGAATGTCATAATGCTGGGGGAAACCAGGTCTGTATGCTATTAAATTATTTTTTTAAAACCCATAGTCTTTTTGAAAAATACAGAATTTGAGGCAGGCAGTCAATGTGTACTACACGTTGTGTTGGGAAGGTTGAATCAACAAGGTTGGCTAAATCACTTGTCCCTCAAATAACTTCTTATTTTGAGTTTTAGAATCATAGAGGCCAGAGATGGAAAATGGGGATCAGATAATCCACTCCACATCTCAATTGTCACTCTTACTCTATAGCCCTATCCCTCCTATCCTCACCAAAAGTTACATCTTTATGAAAACCTGTTTCCTGTGGGCATGTCTACAAAAAAATAATAGATTGGACTGAGAGTTTATATCGCCATATTCTGTAAATGTCCTGAAGACAAGGGGAAAAAACAAATATTTTTTTATATGGTGCTGTTCCCTTTCCCAGTGGGGGGTTGCAGAGTGTGAAAAAAATCTTTCTTAAATCCCAGACATGTTCTTTCAGAAAGCATAGGCACCAAAAGTCACATCCAACTTATTTACAGTAAAGATGTGGTTTCAGTAAATCCTTTCCAATCTTTCTTTTAAAAACTAATTGCAAGTGTGTCAAAGCAGTAAACAAGAACTGAATGGAAACATTAATTACTGCAAAGGATCTAATTATACAGTGGTGTCTTACAGGCACCATTAACAAACTACTTGCATATGCTTTTCCTCTTGTTTCCTGTGCTGGTTTTGTACACAAATGGTTTTCAAATAGAACTCAAATACAATTAAATTGATATTAACATTGTTAATAAATAATTAACAGGATATATAGTTAATTTGCTAATCAGTCCATTTTCTACCACATTAAACTATTAATCGCATCCCTTTAAATTAAATTGGGGGGGAGGGGGAAATCAAAATGAAAATCTGACCAGGATCACAAAACTAAAAAATACAAACAATTCCAGAAAAAGCATCGTATGAATCTGAATGCACTCCTACCATACCATCAGCTTTAGAGGCATCTTCAATTTCAGTCTCTTCTCCAGAGACGAGAGAGAAATTTTTCCAAGTGCTGTTATATTTGATGACCTTGTGTAGCTGCAACTACAGCCAAAGAGCACACAGTACAACTCAGGAGGAGAGTTGAAAAAAAACTTTAAGCCTCCTTTGTACTTCCCTGATCCTAGGCCAGCTTTTTCCTGATTTTGTCTCCCAGTGGAAGTTATCACAGCTTGAAGGGGATGGGATTGCTCAGGTACCAGTACTCCAGAAAGAGTTTTCTGTAAAAATTAAGACTAAATCTTGACTCTTGTTTAGACCCTGCATCTGATATTTTGTTCAGTGAATGTTTTGAAAACTGTCTTGGGAATCTCCCAAGTGGGTACAGGGCAGAGACTGACTGCTGTGGCAAACTTGCCCTATACAGAATGAGCCTTGACACTAAATTCAAAAAGCCAGTCATTTAAGTATGAGAATATCTTTGTTTGAGAACGTAGCAACCATTGTTGTGTACTTGATAAATAACGTTGGCACAGCAGAAAGGGCATAGCGCTAATACTGAGAGTTACTGTTGCCCACACCCACACTGAGATATTTTCTGTCATCTGTGTGAAAATACTCATCCTTTGGGGCTCTCCACTTAAACTGGTCTTGAGAGGAAAGGGTAAATATTAGGGCTGTCAAGCAATTGTCGGAGAAAAACAGAATTCATTTAAAAAAAAATAATCACAATTAATCATGCTGTTAAACAATAATAGAATGCTATTTATATAAATATTTTTGGAAGTTTTCCACATTTTCAAATATATTGATTTCAGTTACAACACAGAATACAAAGTGTACAGTGCTCACTTTATATTTTTATTATAAATATTTGCACTGTAAAAATAAAAAATTGTATTTTTCAATTCACTTAATACGAGTACTGTAGTGCAAACTCTTTATCATGACATTTAAACTTACAAATATAGAATTATGTACAAAAAATAACTGCATTCAAAAATAAAACAATTTAAAACTTTAGAGCCTACAAGTCCACTCATTCCTACTTCTTGTTCAGCCAATTGCGGAGACAAACGTGTTTGTTTACATTTGCAGGAGATAATGCTGCCTGTTTCTTATTTTCAGTGTCACCTGAAAGTGAGAACAGGCTTTCGCATGGCAATGTTGTAGCCAGCATTGCAAGATATTTACATGCCAGATGTATTAAAGATTCATATGTCCCTTCATGCTTCAACCACCATTCCAGAGGACATGCATCCATGCTGATGATGGGTTCTGCTCAATAACGATCCAAAGCAGTGCAGACCAATGCATGATCATTTTCATCAGCTGAGTCAGATGCCACCAGCAGAAGGTTGATTTTCTTTTTTGGCGGTTCAGATTCTATAGTTTCCGCATCGGAGTGTTGCTTGTTAAAGACTTCTGAAAGCATGCTCCACACCCCGTCCCCATCAGATTTTGGAAGGCACTTCAGATTCTTAAATCTTGGGTCAAGTGCTGTAGCTATCTTTAGAAATCTCACATTGGTACCTTTTTTTCAAATCTTCAATGAAAGTGTTCTTAAAATGAACAATATGCTGGGTCATCATCCGAAACAGCTATAACATGAAATATATAGCAGAATGTGGGTAAAACACAGAGCAGGAGACATACAATTCTCCCCCAAGGAGTTCAGTCACAAATTTAATTAACACATTATTTTTTTAACGAGCGTCATCAGTGTGGAAGCATGTCCTCTGGAATGGTGGCCGAAGCATGAAGGGGCCATACGAATGTTTAGCATATCTGGCATATAAATACCTTGCAATGCCGGCTACAACAGTACCATACGAAGTCTGTTCTCACTTTCAGGTGACACTGTAAATAAGAAGAGGGCAGCATTATCTCCCGTAAATGTAAACAAACTTGTTTCTCTTAGCTATTGGCTGAACAAGAAATAGGACTGAGTGGACTTGTAGGTTCTAAAGTTTTACGTTTTGTTTCTGAGTGCAGTTATGTAACAAAAAAAATCTACATTTTATAAGTTGCATTTTCACGATAAAGAGGTTACGCTACGATACTTGTATGAGGTGAATTGAAATACTAATTTTGTTTATCATTTGTATGGTGCAAATATTTGTAATATAATATAAAGTGAGTACTGTACACTTTGTATTCTGTTGTAATTGAAATTAATATATTTGAAAATGTAGAAAAACATCCAAAATATTTAATAAATTTCAATTGGTATTCTATTGTTTAACAGTGCGATTAAAATGGCAATTAATCGCAATTAATTTTTTTAATCGTGATTAATTTTTTTGAGTTAATCGCGTGAGTTAACTGTGATTAATCGATAGCCCTAGAAAATATGATAGAAGCTAATGTCCGCATGTGAAACTTGAAACTTCCAATGAAGCTGTACAGCTTCTGTAAGTTCACAATTGGACAAAGGTTTTTTTTTCTGTTTTGGTCTGAGAAAGAATCTTCTTTAGCTCTTATGGTTGTGAAGAAAACCTCAAAAATATGAACCAAGGTGTGAACTGCTTTATACATTGCAGCAGAATCTACTCAGAGTGACAGCTCAGTTTGGAACCACTAGTGAGTAGAGTTTGAGAGAAATCCCTCTGTATATTTCTGCCTATCAAGAATGAGCCACACTCAAGGAAGCCCACTGGGGCATCTGAGCTCAACCAAGGGAAGCCAAGCCCAGTGGAGCTCAGAAGAGCTGCAGGATTGTATTTTGAATATCTGCGTAATCTACTGTGAGAATTGCCTCATTCTGGCAATGTGGGGTTGGAGCCTGGAAGAATACTCTACCACTTGTTTTGCCTTCTCCTTTCTAACTTGCCCCCTCTCTGTCTGTCAGTGTCTGGTAATCTTCAAGGAATGATAGAAGGCTTTTCAGTTTTAATCAGGCTTGTATTATTTAAGTAACAGCTATGCAAAGGAAAGTTTTATATGCAGACAATGGGGAAAGATTTTACTGAGTCCCCCATTGGGCTGATTTGAGTACTTAACTGTAAAGCATCTAGAACAGTGGTTTTCAAACTTTTTTTCTGGTGACCCAGTTGAAGAAAATTGATGCCTGCAACCCAACTGAGCTGGGGATGAGGGGTTTGGGGTGCAGGAGGGGGCTCTGGGTTTGGGGGGGGTGCAGGCTCTGGGGTAGGGCTGGGGATGAGGGGTTTGGGGTGCAGGAAGGGGCCGGGCAGCACCGCCGTTGGGACTTTGGTCGGCAGTGCTGACCAGAGTCGCCGCGACCCAGTGCCTTACATTCTGTGACCCAATACTGGGTCACGACCCGCTGTTTGAAACCACTAATCTAGAATGCCAAGGCTGTCAGGCAGTGCAAGCCTACAAAATTGTTTCCCTTTAGCTTTCCAAAGGGAATACATTCTGAGCCTTAAGACGCAACTATTGACGAGGAATATCCTTGTTTCTCTCCAGTTGTGATGTTATGCCACCATAGTTCCTCTGGAGCTTCTACCTCTGTGGACACTGCATGTGTGAATTAAAAAGTACCTAGCTTTCGTTAGCATAGTCCTGTTAGAAAGTGGACTATGGTAACGTAGGCTTAGGTACTTTTGAATTTGCCAGCAGCATGCACTCGGGGAAGTTAGATTGCAGCACTTTGGTGGGCTCTGCAGTTCACATCTACATAGTACATGCTGAGGCACTGTGTAGATGTAGCCTCAGTTAGAGTTCATTGGAGCCCTCCTGAAACATAACTAGAGTCAGAAAATTAGTGAAAATTTAAAAAAAAATACATTTTTAGAGAGCCTACGTGGTTCACAGAAGTAACAAGCGTTACCAGCTAGCTGGTACTGCTTATTTCTATTAAGCATCAGATGTGGATCTCCCAGAGGGTGTGTGCATTTTAATGTTCAGAAATTCACATGAGAGTTTTAAAATACTGGTTCCATTACATATTAAATCAAAGTCCTAACAAATAACCATTATTTTTACTTTGCTCTTAAACAATGGCAGTTAATCACATAAGGATTGGAGTGAAATATCCAGCAAAAAGTCACATTTCTGTTACCTGAAACTACACATTTTAAAAATACTTTGAGTATTTAGTTTGTTCTAAACTTTCAGTTTAGAGTCTGAATTTTAGGTAGGTTTGTGGTTCACAAAGGGATCGTGGGAAGTTAACAATGTTCTTGTGCAGTCATATGATTTCCTGTACACCTATGATGTGTAATTTCAATGTCTTTAGCTGATGAATTGCTAGCAGCTGTTTACTAAATCTGTATGATGATAATAGTTTGTAATGGTAGGAGATTGGATAAATTCTGATTATTCTTTGTGCGTATTCTCATGAGGAAATTGACTGAGTCATTCTTAATCCAGTGGAGTTGCAAGAGAGAATGCATGCCAAAAGTGCAGTTAAATCAGAAGATAAATCAAATGAAAAATTTGATGATCTAATTAGCTAATCTCTTCCGGTCATATGTGTTGCTTGCAAAATAGTTGTTAATGTTATGGCTAATAAATTCAGTCCTGTGCAACTAGGTCTCATATTACACAGCTCAGAATCCTCCTCAGGCACCAAGAGCAGACTTTATTCTTAAAAAGCCTGATTAAGAAGCGAATTGAAGGTGAAGAGGTGGCTTTCAATGGTAGAGGGAATTAGCCTGGGAGGAAGAAGGAAACCAGAGACTGGGGAGTGATCAGGAGCTGTGACAAGGGTCCCAGAGGGGCTACACTGAGGTTACTCAGTTAGGGCAAACTGCAAAGAATGGGGCAGACAATCCTCAAAGCTGGTGGATATTCCAATATTTAGATTTACCAAATCAGCACAGAATAGCTTCTATAATACCTCACTGGTTACCCAGAAGCCAACAACACAGTTCCCTTATAGCAACCCACCCTTGGGCTTCCTCCCAGACATCCAAGTCAAATATGATGAGGATCACTGAAAATCTTATTCATCATATAAGAAAGTTCTACCAATCCCAAAGGGTCGGACACATTACCTCCCAACTTAGTGAATATTTCAGATCTTACCCAAATACACACTTACAGCCAATTCTTATTAACTAAACTAAACTTTATTAAAGAAAAGAGAGAATAAGTATTGGTTAAAAGATCAGTATACATACCGACATGAGTACAGTTCTGAGTTCAGTTTCATAGTAGAGATGGTGAGCTTTGTAGTGGCAAAGAGTTCTTTCAGAATTAGTCCATAGTCTATAGTCCAATGTTGATATCCAGGGTGATCCAGGTGGGACTGGAGATCTGTCTTACGACTCAAGCTTCCCCGCATAAAGCATCAAGCAGATCTGAGATGACAGGATCAGGTCCCAAGAGTTTTTATACAGTTTTCGGGCAGCCTCTTGACGATACAGTCCTGGGTGAACAATAGGCTTTTGAAGTAACCTATTTCCTAAACATCACTGGAAATTAACTACCTGGATTAACATAAGGTAATTTATCCATTAAGCCGTTTATCTCAAACTTTAAAGAGACATATAGACCAGTGGTTTTCAAATCATGGATTGCGACTCAGAACTGCACCGCCGCCTGGGCCGTTAAAAGTCCTGTCGGCGGTGCTGCTCAGCTAAGGCAGGCTAGTCCCTACCTGTTCCGGCACTGCACTGCGCCCTGGAAGCGGCCAGCAGCAGGTCCGGACAGACGGGAAGCCTGCCTCTGCACCCCAGCTGCATCACTGACCAGGAGCTGCCGGAGGTAAGCCCACACCCGAAGTCCATGCCCCAACCCCCAGCCCAGAGCTCCCTCCCACACCCTGAACCCCTCATTCCCAGCCCCACCCTGCAGCTCTCACCCCCACACCCCAACCTTTTACCCCAGCCCTGAGCCTCTTCCACACCCCAAACCCCTCATCCACAGCTCCGTTGGGTCGCGGGCATCAACAGTTTTCTTCAACTGGGTCGCCAGAAAAAAAGTTTGAAAACCACTGATATAGACAGTGACATTATTTCACCCAAGATTCATCTAAATGTTAATATTCCCTTTTGGTCGCTGAATCAATAGCTATAGTAATAGACAGGAACTGTCTGTTTACAGGGCTAACATCTAACGAGATATAAGTAAACACATACAATTAGTATTACCTCTAATGTCATTCTCTAACAATACAGGTTTGCATTTCAAAGTTCTAGCCCATCTAACATGGAATGGCCCTAATTACCATTTACATACTTTTCTAACCTGTCTCCAAAGGTTGAATCTGGGTAAATTAGCCTGCGAGCTGCTTAACTCTTTTTGGCCATGTGTCACAAGAGCATAGAGACCAAACCTAGCATCAAAGCCAGCAGAGGGAGCACAAGGCAACAATGTTTCAGAGTTATGCTGAGGCACGGAGGGTATGTCTATTCAGTGTTTTGAGCCCAGGTGGGCAGATTTGCTTTGGCGGGGCCCACACTAGCATTCTAAAAATAGCTGCATAGATGACTCTTTGAGATGAGGGTCATGCTTTGAAGCCTAGGGAGACGGAGGTGCAAGATGCAATTTCACAGTAAATTAGTCCTCAGCTACATTGGGGTTCTAGAGGACCATGTTTCAATATGGTTCCAGCTAAAATGGGCTCTGAATCTGACCAGTCATAACAAAAAGTTGTCCGTTTGGAATATTAGTTTACACTTCTTTTAAAACTGTGTGTGGAAAAAGCACTGTTCAAACACTTGATGCTTTAAATCCGAAGTGGGGCTCTTGGTTACAGAAAGTCTCTTCTGAGCCTTTTTACAGGAGCCTAACATAGGCCAACTGAGCATGTGTGCATATGTTTTTGCACGTTTCTATGTTCACAAATATATATATATATATATATATATCATTTTATTTCCTTGTGTTCCAGGAATGGGCCTTAACTAAGGACAAGTCAGTGAAACATATGGATTTGTGCCTTACTGTTGTGGACCGAGCACCTAGTTCACTAATAAAACTCCAGGGCTGCAGAGAAAATGACAGTAGACAGGTGAGTACATAATGTATGTAACTCACTGTGCAAGCAGTTCTACTGGAAAATCAAAAATCTCCATGTGTGCGCGCACACATGCATACTTAACCTGCTGAGGTTCTTGGCCTGTACAAACCAATAGTTTGCTCCCTGCCCCATGTATGTATGTATCAGGATGCAGATGACTCTCTCTGCCATCAGGACAGGTGGGAGCTGCAGTAGAAATGAAGTGAGGCCATGCTTGTGTGTTGAGCGCTTCACCCATTTGTGTGGCCGCAGAGAGGCATTGATGATAACTTGATTTGAGATGGATGTGAAACTCAGAAAGGACTCCATTGGAAAAGACAGTATTAGTGGAACTGGTATATGGATGCTACATTTTTTCCACTAAATTATATAGAGGGTAGTTATTTAGAAAAGGGCTGTCAAAATCTCTTGGTAGCCTGCTAAAAGTGACCCCTCTCAGAAGGTCTCTTGGTGGTGTTAAAACAAACATATATATTTTTTTAATAATCAAGGCACTGTGCCCATAAGCATCTAAATGCTGGCAAACTGAGTAAACCTAAAACACTGGAACAACACGATCATAAAAAGGAAACAGTCTTGAGGCCTTAACTGAGGAAAGATAAAGATACATGCAGGGATATGTAATGGCAGACCGCATTCCAGAGACCATGGCCTCTAGATGGAGAAAATAGTGTGTAACTCCTCCCTTCTGAAGATTGTAACCTGGGAGGCCAAATTTAGGGCAAGTTGAGCCCTCATTTATACCCTTGAAACCCCTAAGAAGCTTTGAGGTTGCATAGGTATAACTGAGGGCTGTGTTTGGCTCTATTGTCTATTGAAGTCTTTTTACTAAGGTATATGAGTATGTAATTTCTTAAAGTGCATTACGGAATATGGGTGGAAAGCTACAAGTTGCCATGCACAGTTGCCATGCACAAGTAAAATCACATTTGCAGAGTCATCTCAGCAGCAAATCCCTTTCATATAGTCATAGAGAAGTCTGCTCTGCAAAACCATGGTTTTTTCTTTCCTCCGAGCCTCTGTGCTTTTGTGCTTAGGGAGCAACTATTCTGCAAATACTTCATGACTGGGAGTTTGCTTTCTGTGAGATACTATTTAGTGCAGACATGAGCAAACTGCGGCCCGTGGGCCACATCCGGCCTGCGGGACCGTCCTGCCCAGCCCCTGAGATCCCAGCCAGGGAGCCTAGTCCCCGGTCCCATAGCCACGTGGGCCGCGCGCTGGGCAGCGTGGGGAGCACAGCTGGCTGTGGCCGGGTGTCGCGGCTGAGAGCTCCTGCTGCTGGTAAGGGGATGGGGAGCGGGGAGGGGGTTGGGTAAGGGAGCAGGGGGTCCTGAAGGGCAGTCAGGGAGGAGGGGGCGGTTGGATGGGGTGGAAGTTCTGTGGGCGGTCAGGGGATGCGGAACGGGGAGGGTTGGGAGTGGGAGTCCCAGGGGACCTGTTAGGGGGCAGGGATGTGGATGGGGTCAGGAGGGCAGTCAGGGGACAGGGAGCAGAGAGCAGTTGGATAGGGGGTGGGAGTCTGTGGGGGCTGTTGGGGCAGGGGTGTGGATAGGGGGCGGGACAGTCAGGGGACAGGGAGCAGGGGGGTTGGATAGTGGGCGGGGGTCCCGGGAGGGGGCGGTCAGGGGACAAGGAGCAGGGGGGGTTGGATGGGTCAGGGGTTCTGAGGGGGGCAGTCGGGGCAGAAAGTGGGAGGGGGTGGGGGCCAGGCTGTTTGGGGAAGCACAGCCTTCCCTACCCGGCCCTCCATACAGTTGCGCAACCCCAATATGGCCCTCGGGCCAAAAAGTTTGCCCACCCCTGATTTAGTGAGAATGTTAACTGGGGGTACAACCAAACTTAATGGATTCGTTTTACAAAATATGTTTGGGTCAGAACTTCAGGTATCTCCCTTCCCTCTGTCAGCCCAACCCCCTCAGTCTTCTCATCCAGGAGAGGAGACCACTTCTGCTTATGCCAGAGTCTCTGCATAGTTGCCAATATTTAAGAAAATTTGGCAAAGGTCAGTTCTTTGAATAGGCTGCGAGCTGCTAGGTCCCCATCTGTCAGAGGGTTTGTGGGCATTCTAGTTACAGTATTTACCAACATTATTGTCACAAACGCCACACTTAAAGGCAGGACAAGTATCATCCCTATTTTAACAGATAGGGAAACCAAGGAAGAGAGTTCTTGACAAGGGTCACAGTGGAAAACTGTCAGCCGGAAATAGAACACAGGAGTCCCTTGTTCTTAGTCCCATACTTGGTCAATCAGACAACAGTCCTCAGCATTGCCCTGGACAATGCTGCTTTTAACAGCCACAAATTAATTAGGTGGGTTCCAAAAATTTGAGGGATCTATGGCCATGGTTTCCACAACCTCTGAAAGACCGCCTTGGGGATCAGTTCTTGTGATTTACAATTTTAAAATATTGGGGGGGGGGGGAGCGCTGAAGTTAGTGCTGATATTTCTATGTCCCGCAGGTCGGGGGGACCACAGCTGCAGGCTTTGCAGGCCTCTAACCTGGCACTGCATTGGGATTGTATGTATTTGAGGAGAGAGCTGGACAAAATGACTCCATGTAACCTCCATTTCTAGTGCAAAGTATTAGCTGGATTAATGGTTGCTTTAGCATAGCTTGTGATAGTTTGGACAAGTCTTAAAGGACAGTATCTAAACTATTGTCTCGGTATTCAGAATTACCACAAACAGAGGCCGGGGAGGGATTTGAGGACGGAGAGCTAGGAAGGCAGAACATGAAACACATTTTTATCCACACTTGGATAGCTCATTACTTTATTTTTTTTTTTTTCCAGAAATGGGAGCAAATTGAGAGCAACTCTAAACTGAGGCATGTTGGCAGTAATCTGTGTCTAGACAGCCGAAATGCCAAAAATGGCGGTCTTACCGTTGAGGTCTGCAATCCTTCTCTGTCGCAACAGTGGAAATTCACACTTAATCTACAGCAGTAGAAGGGCTTACACACAATGCCATCTTGTTTCCTAGACATTGGGCAAAATTTTGATTGCATTACTGATATATTTCTTAAACTTTCCACGGAACTTATATACCTCAGTATTCCATCTTCGTCTGAAAGTAGGAGAGAACAAAGCTGAACACAAGGGAACCAAGGGGACGTGGAACACTGCAATTATCTCACTGAACGTAGTGCAGCAAAGTTCCCTTCTGGTGTAAAGACTTCTCAGTTCCTGTCTGACTTCAGTTTAGTACTTGCACAGCAGATGATTAACATCCCTAGAAACAATTGATGTACAGTAGAAAATGGATCTTAACACGCAGAAGGAGGGAGGGGAATAGGGTGGGGGGAGGGAGACTGGGGAAAATAAACTGCTAGGAGAAATTGAAATCTCCATTTACATAGAAATCATCATTTGTGGTTTCCAGAAGCTGAAGTGTCATTTTGAAGGGTTTTTTCCATGTGTAATTGGTATATTTGAATATGAACTTTTCTATGATGGACTCTAAATATATATATTATACATATATATAATATATATATTTTATCAGTTCCCAACTGTTTATCAATTTTCCTCATCTTGTAATTATCAACCAAGTGATTAACATACTTAAACCGGAAAGTGGATTGGACTGTTGAGAGAACAAAACTGTGTGAAGGTGTGTCATGTCCATGCTAACACTGGATGCTTTTGCTTTGCAAACTGGACCTACTTCTTAGCACTTCACGGTCTGTGGAGATTATGGAACTCAAGAGGAGGAAGAGGAAACAGCAGAACAAACTGATGGATCTGCACACATCATTGCTTGGATTGTCTCTTCTGACTGGGAATTCAGTACATGTGCCCTGGGTATCTGTAAACTTGTACTTGATATTTATGTTGAACATTTCTCTAGTACTTGGTCTTTAAAATACTTTTTTCCTTTATTAAAAAAAAATATATAAGCAGTGCAGCTCTTCCACAGGTGCAGCCATCGGGGTTCAGCACAGTTTGTTTTTTTAGCAGGACCCTGATCAGCTTAATTTCTTTCTCTTAATGAGTCAGGATAAGACAGAATAGTAGCATCACTGTATACAGATAGCACAAGATCCTCATACGTTTTAATCTGCAAGGATCAGCAGAGTTCCACTTGTTTAATTTATAAACCTGCTATAGGGGATCCTACTTTTATTTTTATTCCTCCAAACAGAGTTTTTGAAGCTGATCCAGGCTCTGCTCTGGGTACCAGCAGATGCCAAGTGGTGTTTTTAACCTTAGAACAAATACAATTTACAGCTTCAGCCCAATTGACATCATTTTTGTATTAAAGCAATGCTGTCAAAGTTAACTTGACCCCAACATTGATCTACTTGCTTACGTTTGCCTAGACTATATGATTTGTTAAAAGCTCACTGAAGCATTTGTTTTTAAAATTAAAAAAACAACAAAGAATTGGTGCTGGCAATAATAAACAACACTGCATTGGTAACTTGGAGATGAGCAATGTAAAATCTAGTTTGGTAAGATAATGGATCTCAAACAGCCTGGGGCTGATTATAAAGAGAGATTTAGAAATATTGTTACTAAACCGTACTATGGCAGTGTTCTTTTCCTTTTTCTGAGTCTCTGGGAGTAGAGTATGTCATGAGCTGCACTTTCCTTTCTGGCTGCATTTAGTACAGTAAGTGGAATCTCTCCATGCAAAATGGTTTTTACTTTGCGGGACAGACATTGAAATAAGAGGCCCATAAATGTGTCTGATGTATGAGTTGGAGTTGCATAACATGCATTTGTGGATCTACACAGGTGTCCTTTTGGGTGTACCAGCAACACTTAGGGAAGAGATTGAATCAGCGCTTCTCCCTTCTGTCCAACTCTCCTTCAAATACATGAAGAGGAGGGATCTCTCTCTTCTTCCGCCACCCTTCAATCCTTTTATCTCCTCTAGTAAAAACCCTGGGCATTTGCCTGTTTCAAGGTGGCATGCAGTGGATAAACAACGTGTTTTCAGCCTTCAATTTCTGACCATCCACACCCTTTGAGGTTATGTCTATGCTACAGGCACAACAAAAGCCAGACACTTGCTATAGCAATGTAAGGGGTTTTTCTGTCACTGTAGCAAATCTGCTTTAGAGGGAGTTAGCTAGGTCCACAGAAAAATTGATCCATTGACCTAGCAGTGTCTATACTGGGGCTTATGTCAGCTTAACTCGGTCTCTGTGGTGTCGGTTTTTCACACCCCCGAGCAATGGAGCTAGGTCAGCCTAACTTTTACGTGTATATTGGGCCTAAACTAGCTGAGTTTGCAGAGGGACATGATTCAGTCATGGTGGGGATTGCTGCTACTCTTGAGAATAAACGTTGAATTCTTGAAGACTGATCTCAGCAGCAAATTCATTATGGTCTAATTGTTCTGAGAGAGGAGAATTTAAAAGGTGCACTAAATTCATACTATGCTGCATTTCCCTCTGTGACTTGGAGCTTAGCAAATGGACATGCTACTGCTAACTGAAATCAGGAGTGAGTCTGGATAAGGTTGACCTGATTTCTACCTCTAAGCAGGATCACTAGTAAAAAGTCTTAATTGTTATAAATTCCGCCCCTCCGCCCATCTTGATTGCAAACCAAGTCTTTAAATGTCATCCTACATATTGTGAAATAGAACTATATCTTTAAACCCCTATGGAAGCTATGCAGATGCGTCTGGAGCTGGACAATAGACAGCATCACTGTATGTGTCGTGGGCGCAGAACAGAAAAGAGGTTGTATCCTTTTGTTAGATATGTTTACATGACTGTGTGCCAAAGTTATTTACTGTGATTTAATTATTTTTAAAGTATCAGGATTATTATGAGCCCCTTTTTAAGAAAGGTAAAATTCCTAAGAACCCCTGAATCAAATTGTGATGGAGTCTTCTCTGAAAGATCTTTTCTTATAGTCTTCAAAGCAAAAATGATGGTACATGTGAGCTTGTTTTGCAAATTTTCAAAATATAGTTTGGAAATTGTCTTTTCAGTTGGATCTGCTGTACAGAGCTTGTACTTTGTTCATTTTATAGATGGAAACCATCCTTGAAAACTTTAACTTAAATAAAGAAAATTACTTTATAGATAAGATTGTGGTTGATGCTATAATTATTTGGTTTCATGCACCCAGAATCTGGCAGCTGTTTCCAAATGTTTTGATCCATTTGACTGTTTCATGAGTGTCTTTATATAAAAAAAAATGTATTTATTTATTTATTTATTTTTTTACAGGTGTCTTCACAGGAGAAAAGTTGTGTAAGTGACTTTAAATGTTAACCTGTAGGAAACTCTTATCGAGGGTGTATTTTCCTCTTCAGGACCAGTTTCCTGGCTCTCTGTGGCCTCTAAGGAGTGCTGTTGTGGGCAAGAAAGTCTTTTACTGCTGGGAGTTTCAGGAGGATCAGGGTCCTGCTTCATTCCTCCAACATACCTGGTTTCCCTGATTCTTCCAGCAGGGAGGAACAGCATCTGGCAACACTAGCAGCAGAGATTTAGATAGGTGGGGAAAATGAGGTTCTCTAATGAGGCAAATGGGAGGGAATAACAGTGGTGGGGATAGAGCTCTTGCAGGGGCATTCACTTAGGGTGAGACTTTCAACAGTGCTTAGTGTTGGTCTAGCTCAGCTCGGGAATCATGCCAATGCTGGGCCCCTCGGAAAACCCTAACCCCCCAAGGCATCACACTGAGAACTTTCTGGACAAAGTCCAGAGTGAATTGGAGAACACCCTTGCTGTTCATTGACCAGTCAGCACTGCTAATCAGAGTTCCCAGGGCCAGTCCACACTCACATCAATAGCAAAACTCCCATTGTCCTTCATGGGCCCTTAGTTTTCTGGAGGGAAAATATAAACACAACCATGTGGTCCCTGAGGAGATGGACACCTTAACCTATCCAGCCCTGCTAGGTGATTGTGGGGCTACACCAGAATTTAAGCACTGCCACCATCTTAACCACCCCTACCTCTGAGATATAAATCATTATCCCTCTGTGTACTGGAATCCTGTAATATCAGTGGGTAAAAACAGACCTTTATAGAAGACATTACTGAGCTATATTCATATTTGGGTGAAAACAAATAACCCTGTCAAATGACAGTAAACAAAAGAGATTTTTTTTTTTCATTTAGAAGTTATATTAAAACATAGGGATTACATGAGCCAAAAAGTTGCAATTTTTCTACATTTTCAAACTGTATGCAAAGAGTGGCCATGTCCACTTTTATATACCGGTATATCACATTTAATATACACTGCCAAGTGGAATTGTATCCCGTACTGCGTGGTGTGAAAATGTAATTAAGTAACCTGTGTAGTATTTGATACAAATTTATCCCGCCTATACAGCAAACTCCGTCTTCCCTCGAATTATCTATGTAGTTCTTCCTTCCATCTATGAGAAATCTCTGATGTTCCATCTCTATGCTGATTTCTGAAAATCTTGACTACCAATAAATATAACTATTACAAATTAAATATTCATTTAGATTTGATTAATTCTCTAACAATTCTGTATTCCAAAATACGCATTTGAGACTCTTAATTCATTTTCAGTGCTGAATTCAAATGTCTGAATAATAGATTTCCATTAACTGCTTTTCTATCTTTTTATTGAATGTAGGGCTGTCAAGCAATTTTAAAAAATCGTGATTAATCACACGATTAAAAAAATTGTGTGATTAAACAATAGAATACCATTTATTTAAATATTTTTGGATGTTTTCTACATTTTCTACAACGTCAAACTTTATAGCCTACAAGTCCAATCAGTCCTATTTCTTGCTCAGCCAATTGCTCAAACAAACAGGTGTGTTTACATTTGCAGAAGATAATGCTGCCTGCTTCTTGTTTATAATGTCACCTGAAAGTGAGAACAGGCGTTTGCATGGCACTGTTGTAGCCGGCGCCGCAAAATATTTATGTGACAGATGCGCTAAAGATTATGTCCCCTGATGCTTCAACCACCATTCCAGAGGACATGCATCCATGCTGATGACAGATTCTGCTAGATAACGATCCAAAGCATGTTTATTTTCATCATCTGAATCAGACGCCACCTGCAGAAGGTTGTTTTTCTTTTTTGGTGGTTAGGGTTCTGTAGTTTCCGCATTGGAGTGTTGCTCTTTTAAGACTTCTGAAAGCATGCTCCACACCTCGTGTCCCTCAGATTTTGGAAGGCACTTCAGATTCTTAAATCTTGGGTCAAGTGCTGTAGCTATCTTTAGAAATTTCATATTGGTATCTTTGCAGTTTGTCAAATTTGCAGTGAAAGTGTTCTTAAAATGAACATGTGCTGGGTCATCATCCAAGACTGCTATAACATGAAATATATGTAGATTGAGGGTAAAACAGCAGGAGACATACAATTCTACCCAAGGAGTTCACAAATTTAATTAAGGCATTATTTTTTAACGAGCGCCATCAGCATGGAAGCATGTCCTCGGGAACGATGGCCGAAGCATGAAGAGGAATATGAATCTTTAGCGCATTTGGCAGGTAAATATCTTGCAATGCCAGCTACAAAAGTGTCATATGAACACCTGTTCTCACTTTCAGGTGACATAGCAGAAGCAGGCACCATTACCTCCCGTAAATGTAAACAAACTTGTTTCTCTTAGCGATTGGCTGAACAAGAAGTAGGACTGAGTGGACTTGTAGGCTCTAAAGTTTTACATAACTGCACTCAAAAATAAAATGTAACAAAAAAATCTACATTTATAAGTTGCACTTTCACAATAAAGAGATTACACTTCAGTACTTGTATGAGGTGAATTGAAAAATACTACTTTTATCATTTTGGTGAAAGCAGAATTTGATTTTCGCACATTAGTACAGGCTGAGAATAACAGCTCTTACCCTACATTAGACCTGAGGAAGTGTAAGCCCCCACCACCGCGCGCGCACACACACACTGCTTCCTATGGGCACTGAACTGAGAAAATAGGACTTGATGTACTGAATACCCACAGTTGCCCCATGATTGGATTAAACCTTGTCAAATGAGGAGTCCTCCCCTAGTTTAACAACAACCCCAGTCAGCCAAGCCACACTTCTGTGGGCAAGTCTGCATTTCTTCTGCAGCTGCAACGCAGTGTTGCTGCTGAGTTGGCCATCTCTCAAGTTACCCCCACGTAGCACTCCGGTCAGCTCAGGCACATGCAAAGGTAACTGTGGTCTGCAGTGCTCCACTGACCCAGGGCCAGTCTGCTCCAGAACAGTCTCCACAGAGCAACTTAGAGCAGCCTAAGGGCTACTTGTGACTCCAAGGGGCTGTTCTGGCAGCCGGGGTTGCTATGGTACCCTTCCCAGCTCCCTGTGCACTGGCTGCAGGAAGTGGGGAGGAGCTACAGCAGCTCAGTTCCCCCTACACAAGAGATGTTTGGGGGTGAGTTAAGCCATCATTAGGGCAGTTGACTTAGCCCCTTGTGTCTGCTGCTGTGGAAAATATGGCTGAGGGGCCCATTCTCCTCTCTGCCCACTTATGCCACTGTGGTGGTGGTGTACAGGGGCCATTAAAGTGCTTTTTAAGCCAATCTAACTATCTTTCCAGGGGGCTGATGCATGATTCCTGAACACTTGGGGTTGGGAATGCTCTCATGCTGTAGCAGCACCTAGGCAGCCCTCAGGAGGCTGATGTAAATTAGAGCTGGGGGCGGGAAGGGGAAAAGACGCATTGATCCCTTCAGCAGCATAAAATCTGGGTGGCACAGATGTGGCACAATGCTACCTCTGCCCACCCTCCCCTCCCCGCCGGGCTGTGTTCTGCGCTGCCCCTCCCTGAGCACAGAATCTATCCCATCTAAACCTGACACTGGGGGCCAGGCAGCATGGGCAGATCCATCCTGTTTGGCCTGGAAAACACCCCCCGTTCTGTATATGAGGCATTTCCTTGTTTTGAATGCAGAAAGGTGGCTTTGTGCCCACCTATTGGAAGTAAATCCATGTGATGACTCTACCCTGTTGCTGCAGGGGCTGCATTCCTATTAACAAGATAATGCCGCAAATCCACGCCCAGTTGTTTGAATCATGACATGTAAGCTCCTAGGACAGCAGCAGCAAGAAATAAAAATCCAATTCACCACTGCTTTTCATTAGCCAAGTAACATGGGGTTAAGCTTTCTCACACAATAAAATGCTGCAGGCGCTGTAGTTAAAGGGACTCAACAATTGAAAAAAAATCACATTTTCATCTGAAAATGTTGCACCTGATATGGCTTTAAGTAACCCCTGTGATGGGTTGGATCACAGAAACCCCCTTGGGAGCTGCCACCCAATGTACCAAGACTACCCCTGCTCCTGTTTTCCCTGCCAGCTCAGGACTACAGCACCCTGTCTTGTTGAGCCAGACACTCCCGTCTGCTTCAACACAGACCCAGGGTCTGAATCACTTGTCCCAAAGCTGCAAGTTTACCTGAAAACAGCTCACAGAAGTGTGCTTGTCTTTAGCACTCAGATGCCCAACTCCCAATGGGGTCTAAACCCAGATAAATCCATTTTACCCTGCATAAAGCTTATGCAGAGTAAACTCATAAATTGTTCGCCCTCTATAACACTGATAGAGAGATATGCACAGCTGTTTGCTCCCCCAAGTATTAATACATACTCTGAGTAAATTACTAAATAAAAAGTGATTTTATTAAATACAGACAGTAGGATTTAAGTGGTTCCAAGTAGTAACAGACAGAACAAAGTAAGTCACCAAGCAAAATAAAATAAAATGCGCAAATCTATGCCTAATCAAACTGAATACAGATAATCTCACCCTCAGAGATGCTTCAGTAAGTTTTTCTCAGACTGGACACCTTCCAGGCCTGGGCAAATTCTTTCCCCTGGTACAGCTCTTGTTCCAGCTCAGGTGATAGCTAGGGGATTCTTCATGATGGCTCCTCTCCCCCTTTGTTCTCTTCCACCCCTTTATATATCTTTTGCATAAGGCGGGAACCCTTTGTCCCTCTGGGTTTCCACCCCCCCTCACTGGAAAAGCACCAGGTTAAAGATGGATTCCAGTTCAGGTGACATGATCACATGTCACTGCAAGACTTCATTACTCACTTGCCAGCACACACACATACAGGAAGACTAACAGGTAAACACAGCCATCTGCAGACAATGGTCCTGGTTAATGGGAGTCATCAAGATTCCAAACCATCATTAATGGCCCACACTTTATATAATTACAATAGGCCCTTAGAGTTATGTTTTATATTTCTAGTTTTAGATACAAGAGTGGTACATTTCTATAAATAGGATGATCACACTCAGTAGATTATGAGCTTTGTAATGATACCTTACAAGAGACCTTTTGCACGAAGCATATCCCAGTTGCATTATATTCACTTATTATCATGATTTTATAAAACCATATAGACTGCACAACGTCACAACCCCCTAAGCTTATCAGGAGAGAGACAGATTTGCCAAATATTTATTTCCCCCTCTCTGTTTTCCAGTTTGTTCCCATTCTGAATTTGACAGGCCTTTGGGGCTTGTCAGCTTCACTGATTTCTGGATAGATAGTTGCATCACGCTCCTGCACTGCTCTGAAAGGAGCTCACAGCCACAGTCTGCAAAAGGGTGTTTCTCAGGAGCGGCAGCAGCAAAGCTGACTTTTGTAAAGAGATTGCTCAGTGCACAAGAAAAACACTTTACTTACAGTACTGCAGGCTGAGAACCTGCTGCTTTCTTTAGCTACATAAAAAGAGTGCAAGGGGGGGGGGGGGGGAACACAGAGTAATCAAACAGGAAGTAAGGGAGGAGTGGAGCATGGATCCAACCCATAATACTCTGAGTAACCAATTAACCCCTTGATGACCACTTGACTACACTCACCCCTTTAATTTGCATCCTGGATGTAGTCTTTTAAATCAGTGGTTCTCAATCAGGGGCCTGGGGGCCATGAGCAGGTTTCAGGGGGGGGCCACCAAGCAGGACCATCATTAGACTCGCTGGGGCCCAGGGCAGAAAGCCAAAGCCCCACTGCATGGGGCTGAAGTCTGGGACCCTAACCCTCACCACCTGGGCTGAAGCCTGAGCAATGTAGCTTTGCGAGGGCCCCTGTGGCGTGGGGCTCTGGGCAATTGCCCTATTTGCTATCCCCCAACAGTGGCTCTGGCTTTTATATGCAGAAAACCAGTTATTGTAGCACAGGTGGGCTGTGGAGTTTTATAGCGGGGGGTGGCTCAGAAAGAAAAAGGTTGAAAACCTCTGTTTTAAATAACCAGGGTCTCTTCTCTCTCTCACAGGATCATACCTTTCATTGGCAGCCACAGACTGACTTCCCCCAATCTCTGCCTAACAGATTTGGCCTTGGTTCCCAGATCACTGGAACTGGGAACTTTTTCTTTTGGCTTTTATATTTTACAGCAACAAGCACAGAACTGACCACGTGGATGAGTTCCCCGGTGTAGGTTTGCAGGGTCACTCCTGCATTCATTAGTGGGCTCAGTCCTGCTTGGCACTGCTAATATGTATATTCATTGACTGCAGTAGCTGAACCCCCTAAATCTACTTCCATATGTACTAAAACAACAAGGAGTCTGGTGGCACCTTAAAGACTAACAGATTTATTTGGGCATAAGCTTTCGTGGGTAAAAACCTCACTTCTTCAGATGCAGCATAAAATCTGGGTGGCACAATGCTACCTCTGCAGTTCCCCCTACACATCTGAAGAAGTGAGGTTTTTACCCACGAAAGCTTATGCCCAAATAAATCTGTTAGTCTTTAAGGTGCCACCAGACTCCTTGTTGTTTTTGTAGATATAGACTAACACGGCTACCCCCTGATACTTGACTTCCATATCAACTGACTGTTTAACTCTACCATTACTTCATAAGGTCCCACTTTCTTCCCTTTTAGACAGTCCATAGTGTGCACCTCCTCCTCTGTCTTCCTCCCCCACAAGATAAAAAGCCGCCTGCTTTCTTCCTTTGCCTCTGGTCTTTTGGGGTCTGCCCTCAGGGACTTGATGCCTTTTGATAGTTGCCTTTGCATTTGCTGGCTAAGTGTCCAATCTCTAGGCATTAATGACACTGGGCCATTTTAAATTTACAAACTGATGCAAAATGAGCTCCTCCACTGTGGAAACCCCCTCAGGAGCCTGAGTCCCTTCCAATCCGTGATACATTTTGTTTATTGAGTCAGTTTGATTATCCCTGCATTCCAAGTACAAATCTTACAAGTTTTTCACTGCTGCTGCCGTTGTTTTGGCTAATTCTACAGCTTTGGGCCAGGTTAAGTTCCCACTGCCAGCAATTGTCTTTGTGGCGTTACTAATGAGAGAATTCAAACAAATCTATCCCGCCACGTAGACCCTAGGACATTTCCCAATGAGCAACATTCTGTTCATCTTGTTGACTCTGCCACATACACAGCTACGCTTTCACCTTTTCCCCTCATTCTAGTATGAAATGTGAAATGTTTCACAGCAATGTCTGGCTTTGGTGTGCAGTGGTTGTGATGGGGTGTTCACCCACTGCTGAACTGAAGGGGTTAAGGGAGGCTAAAATGGGCCAATTAACTGCATAGGCTGCACCTGGAGGGGAGTCAGGGCTCAATAATGCTTAATTAAGGATGAAGCTCACCTGGGCTGGCACAGGTAGGGCTTCTGTCAGGCTAGGAACAGAAAGGGGCTGCAGTGACTCCCTTACAGGAGGGGGGTTTGTTAGAGATTATCAAGGCCTGCCAAGAAGCCAAAGGGAGAAATAGCCACTGGGCGTGGAGGAAGCTCAGATGGGTGGTAAACGCAGAGGTTTGGAAGAGGAAGCTGCAGAAATCCCTGGGAAGTAGCAGCCAGGGCTGGGTGTAAGTAGACCATAAGTCCCTGGTCTCGAACCTGGAGTAGAGGGCAGAGCTGGGTTTCCCCTACTAGCCCTGGGAAGTGGCACAGCCTTGGCCATAAAACACAGGCCTGCCTGGAACAGCATCTTGTCCAGAGAGACCTTGACAGACCCCCGGAACGGGAGAACTAAAGTGACCTGGGCTGAGTCACAAAGACGAAGACCACCCAGAGTCCTGGACGGTGCGATTGAGACAACAGGTGACTGTAGAAGGGGCATCTAACTGTGGCGAGCTAATTCCCAGATGGGCTGCTAGAAGGCGTGCAAGTGGTGAGTAGTGAACCCTGTTACCTTGCTTGGTTAAGATCTTTTGCAGGTTTTCATCACTTTTATTGCCTGGTTTCTGAGGCTAGAACAAACTCCTTAAGAGGGAGTAAGTTTTACTGCCATAGGCGCTGGTGAAAATTGCTTTCTGTTTGTCCTTATCTGTCATCTAACTTACAAGGGAATGGTGGCCTAATCTTTCAGTGTATTGCTGTTAATCCTCATTTTCTGATTAAATGCCTCAATTTTCCCATAAATTGCCATTCTTACCTTTTTCTTACTCCCCATATTTGTCAGGGGACCACTCTGTGAACAAGAAACACTTCACCTGCAGTACTGCAGGCTGGGAACAGGCTGCTTTATTCAACCACATAACGAGCTGAGAGAGGGAGAACGCATACTGGCTAAAGCGGCAGTAAAGGAGGAGTGGAGTATGTCTCTCACCTATAGTACTTGGCATAACCTAGTTAACCCCATGAGGTTCACTTTCCTACGTGGGACAGAAGGCTCAGCAGGCAGGTGTGTGCAGACATCAAAAACAAAGGAGAGAGGATGGCTGGACCTGAGTCTGTTGTTTGGTGTTGCTCATAGGCCCTTGCTTGGGTGGAGTAGGGCCTTGGGCCCCTCCCTCATGTTCACAGATTGGCGCTAGACAGCTGTGCTGGAGGGAGGGTAAGCTACCCCTTTTCAAAAGATAAGGTAATGGCTGCTGAGTGGACAAGCTCCCTTCAATGGGGATTTGTGATCTTGGAGTCAGTAGACACATAGGCGCCGACTCCGTGGGTGCTCTGGGGCTGGAGCACCCCTGGGGAAAAATTAGTGGGTGCTCTGCACCCATCAGCAGCCAAGCTCCCTTCCCCCCCATCTCCTCCTCCGCCTCCTCCCCTGAGCGTGCCACGTCCCCGCTCCTCCGCCTACCTCCCAGCGCTTCCCGCCGGCCACTGCCAGACAGCTGTTTGGCCGCTCTGGGAGGTAGGGGGAGGAGCGGGAACGTGGCGCGCTCAGGGGAGGAGGTGGGGCTGAAGTGGGGATTTGGGGAAGGAGTCGGAATAGGGGCAGGGAGGGGGCGGAGTTGGGGTGGGGCTGGGGGCAGAGTGGGGTTGAGCACCCACCAGCGGGAGCAGAAGTCAGCACCTATGAGTAGACATACTGGTTCCAGGCAGTATTGCTCAGGTGCACTTCCTTCCCCTTCCCCCAGAGCAAATCTGGCTCTAAGTGCCACAACTGCAGGGGCGGCTCCAGGCACCAGCGCAGCAAGCGTGTGCCTGGGGCGGCAAGCCATGGGGACGGGGGGTGGCGTGCCAGTCGCTGTGAGGGCGGCAGTCAGGCAGCCTTCGGCGGCATGCCTGCGGGAGGTCCGCCGGTCCCGTGACTTCGGCGGCGGGTACGCCGAAGGCACGGGACCGGCAGATCACCCACAGAAACCCCACCGAATCCGCGTTGCCAGCGGACCGCCCGCAGGCCGAAGGCTGCCTGACTGCCGTGCTTGGGGTGGCAAAAATCATAGAGCCGTCCCTGCACAACTGAGCCCTAAATTCAAAGGCTCAAGTCTGTCGGCCTAAACATCCTTTGCACTGTGCACTCGTGTTCCCCAGCCTCACTCTCAGGAGCTGCCAGAGGAGCCAATTCTGCAGCCAAGGCCTTTGTACTGAGAGAGCCCAGCTGCTGATCGGGGGGTGGGGGGGTCATTTCAGGAAGCAACAACAGAAACATTTAGCACTGGCCGGGGTCTAACAATAGGAGTGGCAGCTTCTCCGCTCTCCTAATTAGATCCCATTGGACCATTCGAGTATTTGGACAGAGTGCCTCTGCTTGTCTGTCACCCATCAGATCAGCGAAGGCAGAAGCATACTGTGCAGCATAAATGCTACTTTTAAAATTGGTCTAGTGCACAAAAGCTTGAAATTGGTTGCAGTCATCCCAATTAAAAGAGAATCCTCATAAATATTGATGACTTATTAAAGCCATCGGCTGCTGTTTACTTTATCAACCTCAGCCAACGTTGTGAATATAGATATTCAGCAACTTGTATGACAGCCAACTGAAATATATATTTCAGAAGCATTGTAATCGCTTCTCCAGTGCTGCATTGCATTGAGCCAACTCCTGGTTAAAGCTATGAATGATCTTCTGATTAAACTAACTGGTTATATTTTACTTTACTGATTTGATTGTTAGACTTGATTTGCAGCATTTAATACTAATGATTGCTCAGTTTTGCTGCAGACCGTAGATTGTTACAGGGGCAGATGTAAGGGTCAGAGCGTGGTTAGCAAAGATGCCGCATGGGGTCCAACAGACTGAGGTAGAACATCCAAGCCATCAAAGACAGGATGGATTTTTGCTCAATGTATGTCCTCGCTACTCCTGCATTCAGCAACAGTTTCATCTTCTAGGCCAGGGGTTCTCCCAACATAATTTTTGGTGGCCTCAGAGTGCGGCTACCAACTCTTGCTGATGGCCGCTCTGAGAATTTTTCCAAAAATACTTAATTAACTTTAGGAAAAACAAGTAAATATGCACATATATATGTGTCCATATCATTGTAATTTATTTATGTAGGGGTTTTTTTGCAGACTCAATAACAATAATGTATAGTTGTCTCTATTCTTTACTGGACCTAAACAGAATAGAAACAAAAATAAGGTGCTTTGCATGTTTTGATTTTATTTTTTTTTTGAGACTTGCTAGCTAGTAAATCTGCTACTGTGAAAAGTGATATTTGTTAGTCTGCTGTGAACAGTGATATTTACTCATCCTCAGCAAGCTGGGGGACAAATTAATCCCTGGATGAGGAGGTGGGTAAGGGGGCAGGGGCAATGGGGATCTGGAGGAGGCAGCGGGGGTCGAAGTGATGGCAGGGGGTGAGTCCAGGGATAGCGCCCAAAACCCTGCAGCTGGGGGACAGAGCCCGCTGCTGCATGGCCAGAACCTGTTGCCCACCACCCCAGGGCGGAAGCCTGAAGCTGGAGCCCCACGGCCCCTGGGAAGGTGGGGAACTCACACTGGTTGCCTGTTCCTACGGTGTTTGTGGCTCCGGAAGGGGGTAGGAACCAACCCCTGCAGGCAGCCCCAGGGGAGGAGTCACTGCTTTGCCAACACCCCTCCCACCCCCAATTACAGCCCAGGTGGCTGTGGCTGCAAGAAAAGCCCCTGTGGCCGCATTTGAGAAACGCTGTTCTAGGCATTCCAATTATACTGTGAATATTTACTAGCCTTGCCTCACTGGCTTTCGTTCGAACTGCCCAGCTAATCTTGCAGAGTGCCTTTAGATAGAAAGGTCTCCTTTCATCAACTACATCAATCCTGTCAACTTCATGGGCATGAAGTACATCATCAAGTTCCTCTTCCCTTTGCGAGACTGTACAGTTTGAAGATCAGGATAATTGTTAGATTTAATCATTAGTTTTTCCTATCAATGATTAGTCTGCAAAATATATAAATATTTCCTGAAAAGCTGTGAAGAAAAGGCCAGTCCGGATCTGAAGGTTATCTTCAGCTACGTTAATTTGATGTGCTGGGCAATGAATGTATGGTACCCACATTTTGCATCCCTTGCCTGAAAGATATTTTCTCATTTTTGCTTGCAGTGCTCCATGAGCTCTGATCATAACACTGGCCTCATCGTATCCCTGTCCAGATAGATAGATTTTTGGGTTCTAATCCATACTTGCTAACTGGTCACACAAGGATGCGGCATCTGCCTCACTTATTGTCAACAAAGCTTACAACATGCTTTATATCTACCTTTCCTTCAATGTGATCAATATTAACAAAACAAAGCAAAGCAAAATGCCTATTTGATCAACATGGCTAATATCCGTGACTGCATCTGCAATCACAGGTGCTGATTTTTTTGTTTTTGCCGGTGGATGCTCCTCTCTGCCTCCTTTTTCCCCCCCCACCCCATGCAAGTTGTGGGTGGAGCAGGGGCGGTACCTTGGGGGAAGAGGCTGAGTGGGGGCGGGGCCTCAGGGAAGAGCAGTAGGGTCAGGAAGAGGCTGAGTGAGGATGGGGCTTTGGGGCAGAGAGAAGGGTGGGGCCATGGTCCGGGCGCCAGGGCCCACAAAAGAGTAATCTGGCCTTACGGGTGCTGAGCACCCTTTTTTGTGGGTGTTTGAGCCCCAGAGCACTCAGAATCAGTGCTGATGTCTGCAATGACAGTAAAAAAAATTAGCTTCTTTGTAGCTATTAAGTAAGTGCCTCATGCTTTCTGATGCTAAAAGACTTAAATTCATCATTAATTGTCTTGCTCAAGTATTTCATTCCCTTGGTGTCACTGATTTGTTTGCCAAAATTGTCTTATGTCTGGCAAGTAGCTCAATGATACTAGGGTGACCAGACAGCAAGTGTGAAAAATCGGGACGGGGGTGGGGGGTAATAGGAGCCTATATAAGAAAAAGACCCAAAAATCAGGACTGTCCCTATAAAATCGGGACATCTGGTCACCCTAAATGATACTCAAGCATATACCACAATTGTTGCTCTCCAGCACTTCATGGTGGCCATGGAAGGGGGAGACCTAATCTAGCTGAAGTTTTGACTGCATCAATCAATTTTATTTTTAGTGGTGCTTGCTGACACTATGAGCCTTCACAAACTGTAGAGCTTCCATATGTGACTGCACATGTTGGTTGTTCTGCCCACAAACAGACATTGACTAGCGTATTTTTCCAAACAGTGTTAACCATTTTGATTTTTGAATTTCTCTATCCCTGAACAACCAACAAATATGATAGTATGCATAATCTGAAAGATAGCAGCATACTAGCTGCTTGACATGCAAATCTTCGCACGGTACATTTTTCATTCTGTAAAATGAAGATGGAAAAACAGCTGCTTGTAGGAAAAAATGGAAACTAGCCATTTGGCATATCTCTTTCAGTGGGCTGGCAAGGGACCAATCTGTATAAGCATGGAATCCTAGAAAAGCAGGGACCTGGATAGTCCTGCCGCACTGCAGGGGACTGGACTAGGCGACTTAAGTATTATCTAGGCTGTCCTTGACAGGTATTTGTCTAACCTGTTCTTAAAAACCCTCCAGTGATGGAGATTTCATGACCTCCCTAGGCAATTTATTCCAGTGCTTAACTACCCTCGCAGAGAGGAAGCTTTTCCTCATCTGTAGCCTAAATGTCTCTCATTGCAGTTTAAGTTCATTACTATTTGTCCCATCCTCAGTGATAAAGGAGAGCAATTATCACCCTTCTTTTTATAACAAGCTTTTACGTACATGAGGACTGTTATCATGTCTCTTCCCCCCCCCCCCCCCCCCCCCCCCCCCCCCCCCCAGAACCAAAAAACACCCTCCCCCCCCCCCCCCCCCGTTTTTGTCATAGGTCATGTTTTCTAGGCCAGCGGTTCTCAACCGAGGGTCTGCAGCCCCCTGGGAGGCCATGAGCCTTTCAGGGGGGCTGCGAAGCACCGGTGCTCTCCACAGGGCAGAAGCCGGGGGCCGCAGAGCAGAATCCCAGAGCCCCAAGCCCTGGTGCTCTCTGCAGGGCAGAAGCCCTGAGACAAGGGGTGGAATTGGGTAGTCATGGGGGGCATTATCTCCCCCTAAAATGCAGTGCCTTACCCAGAGCCAGGCAGTCCTGGGGGCAGCTCTACACCCCCACCTCCTTCTCTCCCCCTGCCCCTGAGGCCCCACCCCCTGGCAAGGTTGAAGGCAGGAAGCCGGAGCTGGGCACTGTGGGGCAGCTGCTGCTCTGGCTGGTGCCACGGAGAGGGCAGGCACAGTGTTCCCCCATCTCCTGCTGCTGCCGGTGCTCAGGATTGCAGCTGTTCTTCAACTCCCAGCCCCCTCTGACTGGTCACGCAGCCGGTAAGAGCCGCCTGGACTGGCAGAGCCCTCAGGGAGCAGTGACTGCACAGGGGTCCCAGCACGCAGCCCCTAGCTACCCCCTTTCCCTGCAACTTGAGCTGCTCCCTGCCTGCGCACAGCCCCTAGCTACCCTTCTCCCTGCAGCCTGAACTACCTCCCTCCCTGCACACAGCCCCTAGCTACCCCCTGCCTGCACCCTGAACTACCCCCCTCCCTGCATACAGCCCCTAGCTACCCTTTTCCCTGCACCCTGAGCTACCCCCTGCCTGCACATGGCCCCTAGCTACCCCTCTCCCTGCAGCCTGAACTACCTCCCTCCCTGCGCAGAGCCCCTAGCTACCCCCTGCCTGCACCCTGAACTACCCACCTCCCTGCACACAGCCCCTTTGTTCACATGCTAGCCCCATCACTGACCTCCTATGTCAGTATACGCACTTGTGGGAGGCCACAGTTGAGTCCTGAATACTAGAGGGGCCAGGAGTAGGGGAAAACAGGGCTCTCTAGCAATTTTCTGTAACCAGTGGGAGCAACAGCACTCTGGGACAGGGAAACCAACCTTCCTAGCTGGCCCAGACACACACGTAAAACCAATTCTGGACAAGTGGTGAGGTAAATTGGATGGTGGGGTTATGAATGGTAAGGTAGGGAGGATTGCTGGAAGAATGGAATGGTAAGGAAGGATTTGGAGAGGGGGTGTGTGTGGAGGAGAAAAGTTCAGGATGCTGCCCTAGACTGAGCAGGCAGCATGAGAAGGTTGAAAGCAAAGAGTAAGGATGAAGGGAACAGTAAGGCAAAAGACTGCAAAGAACAAATGGAGGAGATGGCGTGGTGGGAAATTTGACCAGAGATTGAGTGGGGGGAACACGTTATGTAGGGCCATTCTGGATATGCACCTAACAGTTGGAAGACTCTAGATTGACTTCTGCCCAGATCATTCAGATTCACTTTATTTTATTTCTGTAGTTTTTTAAGGCAAAGCGTGGTGACTAGCTGGATGTGCATTTAGTATGTCTGGATACATGTTATTGTTTTCTTATGTTTCCCTCAGCGTGTGCATGCCCGGCATTGAGCAATGTGTTCTACCAGGGGTTTACAATAGTGACTTGTTTCATTTTCCACTAATGACCTCATAAAGCTATGGACCCTTGGAGCGCCTCAGCAAGCCCCGTAGCTTGGGTGTGTGCAGCAAGCCACTTACCATGTTTGCTATGCAAACAAGCAAGATGTTGCCTAGTTGAAATGGGGGCAGAAACATTGTTGCTCACCAAGGATTTCATGCTTCTTGTCTCGTCAGGGCAAAGGTGGGTGTGGCAGTTGGCTCATGGTGACCTGTGCTTAGACATCAGCCCTGTAACAAGGAGGTAGCTTGTAGCAAAGACTCCACACAGGCCTGGGCATCCAGTGAGTTATATATCCAGAGTCAGAGACATCCCAGAGGCCTGGTCTTAGAGCTAACAGGCTGCTGATGCCATCTCACCATCTCCTTTTCGTTTCTACCAAACCTTAAGAGCTGCAGGAATGATGCAAAGCAGCCGAACAGGAAAGTGAATGCTCGCGCTTCACTCCATTCTCTGGGGAGAATGTCTCCACTCCCACCTGTAATGTCTCCGAGAAGCCCAGGCAACAGGTCGGAAACAGAAGAAAACTCCTGGGTGGAATGGAGACAGGTGAAAGTGTTCCTGGCAAAGTGCCTTCTGGTCTGCTGACCAGGGTTCCTGTGCTTCACCCAGATGACCCAGAATCCACTCTCAGTATGGGAGTCAACAGTCTGAAATTGCCAGCCACCCCCAAATTCTGCCAGTGCTTCTGTTGTGGATCTGCAGTGCCCTTTGGGGTTGGAATACAGGCCTCTCCTAAGCAGAGATTATCATGCCATGATTTTCATGATACAAACCATGGCCGCTAGGAGCCTTGAGGCCTGATTTTTAGAAAGTGTTGAGCACCTGCACTCTGAAAGTAAAATGTCTTTAAAATATCCCCTCAAAACTGAGACACTTGCCATCATGATTCACCTTTTGAAAATCATGGCCTCAAATCTTACTTCATGTGTAACTTCAATTCACAACTAAATCCCCATCTCCAAAAGTGGTCAGCCTAGTTCATCATACTCAGTCGTCCATGTCTTCTGCCTTTCATTCCAGCCATATGATTTTAAACAACACATAGCTCTTGTAATTTGTCATTACTTATATATCAATCCATATTCCCAAGGTACGGCCCTGTTGAACAACATGGAATGGAAGCCAGGACTAGCAGCCAGGAAATCTTGATACTCCTCCTGGCTTCTCCAACAACTCAACTGTGAAATCTTGGGCAAATAATTTAGGCCCAGTTCCTCAAAGGTATTTCGGCTCCTAACTAGATCAATGGAAATTAGGAACCTAAATACCTTTTGAGGATTTGGGTCTTGCTTTCACATTTCTAATCTGTACAAATGAAGATAAGATTTCCTGCCTAACAAGGGTTTTATGAGGCTTAAGTCATTAATGTATGTCATGTGCTGTGAGAACCTAGGATAAAAGGTGACTTAGAAGTACCCGAGTCTTTTTAATATTTAGGGATATTTTCTCTGCAGTATCTGTGCCTTGACATCTCCCCCCACTCCTGACCCTCTCTCTAGATGAGAAAGTAGAAGAGGATCAAGTTGGAAAGCAATGCAAATGGGAATCTTAAATTTAGTTTAATCAAAATGTTAAATTGTGGAAATTAATTGAAAATTCTCTCAAGGTAAATTTCATGGGAGATTGAGTTTAGCGCAGACCCCTGGTCTGATATAAGTGGATGGCATTGTTTAAATGACAGTGCTGAGGTTGTGCATGCGTCTGGGTTTCAGTGTTAATCAGATTCTGGACTCCATAATTTCCCAAATTAAATTCCTCACTTTATTCAATTAGCATTTTAAAGATTATTTCCATTGCTTCTTCCATCTCTGATGATGCAGAATATTACATGCGTCTTTGGCTGATGTCACTGGCAAAAGGTATGTGGGGAACAGAGGAGAGGGAAGCATTATGGCTGCTTGGAGAGTTCTCCGATCATGATGGCAAAATGTAAGCAAGGGAATTCTGGAGAAATGATTCCTGTTCCTGGAGCTGCTCAAGTATGTGAGATAATAGCAACCAAGATTGACTGGCCCAGAAGAAAATGGCTATGCTACCACTGCAGCTAATGGCTATTCCCCCTCTAGCACATTAAATGGCCCTACAATTTTCTACTCCAAAAGGTGAGTTCTGTCTCAGCCATCCATTGTAAAAGCCACTGTGTGCGGTGCAGCCAGAAGGCACTAGGTGTTAAAGGAGGAACAAGGATCCATTTCTGGTGGGTGGTTGAGTGAACAGACCCACACTGTCTCCTTTAGACCTCAGAGACATGTCCCTGGCCATCATAACAGCTAGTTAGAAGTGTTAATCTAATGACCTGTATGTTGACCTGAATCCTGTGACCAGGAGGTGTTTGGCTGATATCAAAGCATAGGCCTCTGACACCTTCATAGCCCAACAATTTAGGGGTGCTGAGCCAGTAACCTCACAATGGCCTGTGACTTTGGTTTTCCCTCAGCATGTTAAAGGTGTGGTGTAGGGCTGGTTGAAAAGACTGGTTTTTTGAAGGAAATTGGGCTTCTGATTAAACACACATTTTCATGAAAAGTGTCTAACTTCTGTAGAAAATGTTGACTTTGTTTTTGCTATTAAAATACCTAAAAACCAAACACTTTTTTGATGCAGAAATGGTGCCTCATGGGATCTGTAGTTTAGGTGTCTCATGGCATCATTCTTCTCTATGGGGCATGTTCCCCTGCTGGACTACATCCCTCATGAAGTGTCTTTGCCAGGAGCTCCCATAATTCACCATGGTGGCTCAGCAAGAGGAGAAACTTTAATGCATCATGTGAAAAATAGTCTAGCCAGAGAGCCTGTCCTATAGAGGAGAATGGGGGCATGAGGCACCATGATGGCATTTCCTAATTTAAATTTTCAGTTCTCAGCTAGAAGATTTTGCTGTTCACCAGCCCCCCCCCCCCCCCAACAATGCCCCAAGAAGTCAAATTTCTGTGGAAAACTTTGATGAAAATTCAACTTTTCCAATTTTTTGTTGAATTTTCCCAAGGGGGGGTGGGTGGGGGTGTGTGGAATTCTGACCAGCTTTACAGCTCAGCTAGTGACCTCACAGAGAGGCATGAACCTTCACATCAGCCCAACAAGCGAGAGGTGGGGAGCTAGTGACATTACATAAGCTTTGAGGGATGAATCGCAGCCTGTTGCTGTACTTTGTATGGGACAAACCTTCTGTACCGTAGTAAGGCAATCGGGAGTATGCAGACAAAAGAAAATTGTCCTTCATGGATTAGAATTCCATATAGATGTAGGAGCTCAGGATTTGGCCCTTGTCCACAGCCTAATCTCCATGTATTTTTCTTCCTGAGTTGTCTCCTGCACTGGGGGAGAAGCAGGGTTTCCACTCTTTGTGGGACGGGGTGTGGAGCTGGCCTGCACATCCTGTGGCTCCCAGGCAATGGGATACTTGGGCTGTCTGTTAGGAAGCACCAGGGGCACAGAGCTTCCATACTCCCAGCTTTCTGGTACCCGAAGCCATGCTGACACCGGGCTCATGCAGTCAGTGGTTGCCCTTGGTGCTCCTCTTAAAGGGAAGTCCCAGTAGCTGGTGATCAATGATAATACTGATGGGCTACTATTTTTCAATGAAAAAAATCTTTGGGGGCTGTGAGGAGACAATGTGAGTCCCTCTGTTCACTTGTTTCCTTCTCAGGTCCTTCGATGTCAGAGAAAGTCCTTGGGAGAGCTGGAAAATGAGGCTGTGGAGACAGCCAAGTCCCCTTCCCATGGAGGAGAGGTGTGATCTGTGTGTAGGCCTCTAAGGAATGAGTAGGCCCTCTGTTACTCAGTTCTTTCTCAGGTAAAGATCCCCTGGAGTTCAGTGAGTTCTGCCTGAGCAAAGACTGAATAAGGATGTCAGGCTTTGGGTCATAATCATTTTAAAGTGAGAGCACGGAGTACGGCTGGTGGGATTCTGTTGATCCACTTTCAAATAGGAGACAGGAAATGCTACCAACTGTTCTCTCCCTCCCTCCCCCAACACCATTAAAGAATGAGGCACAAAGAGGCAGCCAGTAATATTTTGACTGTATTTCAAAGTTGCTGATTGTAAACAAACTTTGTTGAAGAAATAAAATCACATGACAAGATTTCAGTGATACTATAAATCCATTTTGTTGTTGTTGTTGCCACACTTCACATTTTGGAACTCAGAATTTAGCTCATGGTGTACAAAATTTGTAAAAACTTATTGCAAGCGTGCCTTTGTGTAGAACAAAAACCATTGTCACAAAAATAGTTTCCCGCCACACTGAGAGATGTAGCTGTGGGCCTTACCATGCATAGGGGCCCCACACACATTGTCTGAAAGATGTGTCTATTATAAAATTGCTCTGAGAAGTTTCAAACCAAAGAGAGAACAAACCACGCTGTACGTTTAATCAACGGTCTTTACAGTTTCAATAGAACTCTAGTTTTGGGAAGAAAATGGAAGTTTGCAACTAAAATGCAATCGTTTGTGAGCACAGCCTGACAACAGTGGTGTATCAATTGCACTTACAGAACTATGGACTATCCTTGTGTTCTGTACAGTCATTTCATTTGATGGAATGTAAGTTGCACAGGTTAAAAAAACATACCAATAAGGAATTATAGCTTGTAGGACTCCCTTGAAGAATCTCTATTGTTCCCATTACTACAATGTTGTTACTCTTAACTCTCCTCTTCAAACTATCCTAAGACACTCAGTGGTGTTGTGACTCTGAGACCTATGGCCAATCTGCCTTTCTAGTCCAAACAGAGACATCGAGTGCCACCCGATGGCTTCGCTGTAGCTAGAGCAGCTGGATGCCTGGCTGTGTCAAAGATATGAAACCCTGGCTTTTCTATTTAAATATGGGGATGATAAGGGGGTTGGGAAAAGGCCACAACATAAAACAGAAGGGCAGGTATTGGAGCTGAACAGCTGGGATCTCTCTGCACTCCCGGCCTCTAATCCTGTCATCTGATCTCTTCCAAATGCAGCAATGTGCTGCTCGTATTACTTCTCGCATCACTATTTCTGGATTCTATTGATGATTTCCCCATACAGGGAGCCAGATTCATGCCAGATGTAACTCCATCATTGACATCAGTAGCCCTACGACAGGTGATGAGTTGGGCCTAACACTTTTAGTGTGCCTTTTTTCCCCCCTTTAATAGCCAACATTTCTTCTCACTCTACTAATGTATTTTTACCTCTGTATTCCCCCTACCAGATTCAAAGTTAGCTGGTAAATTGGAGAGTATGACCCAAGAATAACTAAACCAAGTTGTAAAATTAATTCCAATTGAATAATCAAGTCACCTGCAACTCGTTTCCCATCAAATAAGTAACTTTCCTCAGTGTTGTGGTGAGGTGCGAGCTCTTCATTAGTCACTTTTTGCACATACTTGGACACCGATTAATTGGAGGACAATACCACAGTTACTTTGACAGCAAGTGGGTTGGGATTTGGGATAGATGACCCTAGTGTGACTGGGCTCCAACTTGACTGTCTTGAGCTTTTTGTTCTTTGCCCTTTGAGACCAGTGAACGCAGGACAAAATGCTCTGTGTAAAACTGTTTGTCCAGGAGGAGTCTGAACACTCTCATATGTGGAGATAGATGCAGCAGAAATGTTGAACCTCTGAGCCCCCTTTCCTCACTCAAGAGTTAGATAGTTACGTGGTCTTGGAATACTCCGTTCTTCATCTGCCCCCGGCCTCTCACTGGGCTCATCTGTCCCGCTGTCCTTGTAGGTCTGAGTGTGGCTCCTAGAGCACCTGCCATGGCCAGGACATGGCGCGGGTTTGAATGTCACTAGGCATCCTTCCACCACCTGCTAATCAAGGAAGCTTGGAACCCCAACACTGATCTCTCCCATTCCTTGTTCCCTTCACCAGTTACCATGTCCCCCTTTAGACCAGCAAGCTCCAGGAGTTAAATTTCTTACCTCTACAATCAGGTTGTCCATCCCAATCCCATACTTCTTAACAAAGGGCCATGTTTGCAGTAACACTAAATGAGTACTTCTGCAGAGTGATGTTTACATTGTGACGTTTTGACACTACACATTGTATGAACCACCTTGACATCTAATACAAGCAGTTATTACTCCATAAGAGTGCTATTGATATATTACCTTTTTGATCTTATGATAGTTTCAGTAGAGCTGCTGAGGACTGAATGGGGGTACAACAGACTATGACAAGGTCCCATCTGGCAGCAGTCACATTTATGAAAAATATTGCCTCAAAAAGTGCACTGGTGGATGTGATACCTCTGATATCTCTGTCTTGGGAAGCACTGTTGGGGCTTTCCAGTGACTGCAATAGGTACAGTCTTTGCCAAAAAAAAAAAAAAAATTAAAATATCAAAGTAAAATGGTATCATTTGCAAAGTAATATAATAAAAACATTAGATGGTCAACTCTGTCTGACCTCTTGCCTTCCAGAATGAACTACTGCTTAGAGAGGTGTAGACCAAGAACTAGTAGGATGATTTAATGTGATCCAAGGGCATAGAACAGCTGAAATTAAGAAAAGTCTGTTTATTTTCTTATCAGGAAAAGCTTCTAAAGAGAGCTCTGTTAGCATACAGACCAGTTTCCCAAGCAACGTGGAGGAAACCTGACTGACAGGAACACTTTAAAATTAGATCAGCTAAAGCGCACCAATTCTGCACTGTTCCCCAAGGACTAAATCAGGGGTGGCCAACCTGAGCCTGAGAAGGAGCCAGAATTTGCCAATGTACATTGCCAAAGAGCCATAGTAATACGTCAGCAGCCCCCCATCAGCGCCCAGCGCCTCCCACCCACCAGCAGCCCCGCCGATCAGCGCCTCCCCCTCCCTCCCAATCAGCTCTTTCAGGAGGCTCGGGGGGAGGAACGAGGGCATGGTAGGCTCAGGGGAGGGGATGGGGTGGAGTGGGGGTAGGGCTTGTGGCAGAGCCAAGGGTTGAGCAGTGAGCACCCCCCCCCCCACCCCAGCACATTGGAAAGTTGGCGCCTGTAGCTTCAGCCCTGGAGTCTGTGCCTATACAAGGAACCACATGTGGCTCCAGAGCCACGGGTTGGCCACCCCGGACTAGATGATCTAACAGGGCCTTTCCATCTCTAGATTTTAATGAGCCATTGAACAAAAAACAGAGGGGGTTGAGGGTAACCTTACATCGTAACCTAGACAAGGAGAAACGTAGTAAGAAGAACTGTAAATACGATTACATTTGAGCAGATGATAGAAGGATATTTGCAAAGATCCCTATTCAAAGGCAGGCCAAATATATACATATTTTAAGCTACAACAAAGCTGCTTTGCTCTGTAAATGTTGTTGGCTCTCTCTTTGGAGCTCAGACTTAGATGAGCGTTTGGCTCCATGGGAATTCCATAGCAGAGAAGGATGGGAGATCTATTTAACCTAGACTTTTTATTTTTTACTAGAGATAATTGTTAGTAACTGTTTCTCTTACTGGCTGGGTTGCACTACATTGTACGTTGTTTTCTGAATTACAGACCCTCTCTCTGTCTCCCTGCTCTGGGCTCCCCCAGTCAAGTCCATAGGTCTCGTCTAAAGCTCACTGAATTCAATGGGAATCTTTCCAGTGACTGCAGTGGGCTTTGGCGGAGGCTCACAATGCATTGTGAGAAATGAAATTAGTGAGGTGACTGAGACATGTTGTCTCTACTCCAGAGGGGAAGGCTGGTCTTAAGTTCCTTTCATTTATTTTTCTAGTATAGAAAAATACATCTAGTTTGACTTCTGGGCCTATGAATAAAAACTATAAATTTCTAAAAAATCACACGCAGTCCTAAGGACTGGGAGTTGGGAGAATCAAGTCTACTTCCCAGCTCTACCACAGACTTTCTGGAGTGACCTTAGGTAAATCACTTACCCTCTCTGTGCCCGTTTCCCCATTTGTAAACGAGGAATGTTGATACTTCCTGCCCCCTTCACAGGGATATAGTGAGGGGCTAATTAATGTTCATATTCTAAAGCACTTCAAGATCCTTAGATGGAAGACATTATAGAAGTGCAAAATGTTATTACAGTGCAGTGTATTCCCGAAACCACCACTAAAATCAGCTCCTGACGTGACATATACTTAAAGGAAGCATAGAATTGTCCTAACAGAGGCCTCATTACCTGCCAACTCAAGAAAGCACCCATTAGGTAGCTGTTAGAAGAACAAACCTCTGTTATAAAAGGAACAAAGTAAGGGTTGCTGGAGGTCAGGAATGAAAATGCTGGTTCTGATTCAGTGCCCTTTGTGTAACTGTGGAAACAGAGAAATGTCTCTTTTCTTTGTGAGATGTATAAGAAACCAAAAATGATATCGCTGAATCAATTATTTAGTGACACTGAGAAATCTGGGTTCTTAAAATATCTGTTAATGAAAAAGAAATAGAGGCAGGGATAAGAGAGATGCTTAGAGAGAACGTAGCCAGAACTACTGAGCAAAAAGGGAAACAGGAGAGATGTCTCTTTAAATCATTCCCTTTCTTTTCAAGTGCACAAATGGGCTAAGATAAAAAGCTACAGGGTCAGAGTTCCAGGGAGCCCTTGCAATAGTTTTCCACGGTGGAGCAAATTATAATACAACACTATTTGACACTGGCTTTAGCTTCAGTGAACGTTATATAAATGTTTCACACCGTAATGAACCTTTTTTCAAATACATGTCTCGACAGAACATGAAAACTCCTTGGAAGAGGTGTTGTGCATAGAATGTTGTCTGCATATCACACTGTCTCACTTTAATTCTTTGAAGCAGTCTGCATGCTGCGGTGAACAAAGAATTGCCAATGCTAGGAATTGTATACTGAATGAAAACAAATTTAACAGAAGGGGGACAACTTTCCCTCCCCCCATCTGCTCCACTTTCAATGTCCCCTTTCTCAGAGGTAGAGAGAAGCTGATCTCAGGTAGTTGGCATTTCCCTCAGTTTTTAATTAATGCTGAGCTTTAAGGTCTTTACCCAGAATGGCTTGAGGATACTTAACCATATCCAATCTGATGGTACAAGCCATCACACAAACCATGTTTACGCATTGTCATTGGCATCCATGCTCATACAAGGTTGTCATCAACAGTGTTCTTGCAATCCTCTGACACTTAGCCCTTTGCTTTTATTGACTTCTGAAACTAAGGAACAGCCATGTATTTCTGTGGTCGGGTGGGGGAAATCGCAAAATCTAATACAGCAAGGGAATGACTAAAGACTGAGGTCTGAACTGATGTCGACACTAAATTGTTTTAACCAAGAAAAGGTTTTTGTAATATTTAAAGAGAAATTGTGAGATGCTTTTTAACAACAACAACAAAACCAAACCCCACAATATCCCCCATCCTTCCTCCTTCCAGATAAATATAATAGGAAAGATATAGTGGATCACAGTCATTTTATTGGCACAGGCTAAGTTTTACTTTGGTGAATTTTGCTTGTAGGCTGTGAAACCCAGTTTTGAGTCATTTTATATAGGGTGGGGTGGGTTGTGTGGTGTTTTTGCTTGTTCTTTTATTGAATTTCTAGGCATCTTAAGGAAGCCAGTTCAAGGTTGTAGGAGACGCTTGGGGGAGGGGGTGGGGGGCCAAAACTCATTGCAAAGCAATACTTTGTTTCTGTCTCAGTTTTTCTCCTTTGCGCAGGAGGGGGGAAAAAGCATCTTCCCTATAATAATAATAATCAGCCAGTCACTGTGTAATCGGCCTGTCAACACCAAAACAAGGGAGAACTACTCAGGAGCCAATCCCTGAGGTAAAACTAGGACCTGGTAAAATTTTAGCTCACGCAATCTGTATGGTGAGCAGAACAAACCAGTGGGAAACTATTTTCAAACTATTTATTTTTTTTAAAAAGCAGTTGCTGTAGTAGATGGGCCTGATCCACTGACGTCACTGAAAAGACTGCAAAATGGTTTTGCATCAGACCCTATGTTAGGGCCAAGTGCTGAGAGAACAGGTCTGGGGCTTACTACTATAAAATGCTAAGGACCTCCTGTGAGGTGAGGAAAGCCCTTAGCTACCATTGATATCAGTGAGAGTTGGGGAACTCAGACCCTTACGAGAGATACTCAGCATGTTGGAGGATTGGGCTCATCCTTTCTCAGCAATGTTCTTGCACTGCAGACAAAGGAAGGAAGGTTGCTCTGATCAGGCGGTTGCTGTGGGGAAGCTGTCTGTTTATGAAAGTTCCAACCAGATCTCATCCCAATGTTCTTTTCTTGGTAATTCTAGCTATGTAACTAGCACCAACTCTTCAGAATACATTTTGGCAAAATTTTGAAGTTACAGGGCACAATGAGCATGTCATCTAATCTTTGTGATAGTTTAGGCCAATATTTTTCAAAGGTGGTTGGCTAAAGTCAGGCATTACAATGAGGGGCTTGATTTTCACAGGTTGAGAGTGGTGGGTTCTGAGCACCTCTGAAAATGGATTTCAGTGACGCGCTTTAGGCAGCTTATTTGAATATATGGTCTTTGAGATAAGTGGTATTTATTAGCACTCTATTGATCTATTTCTGCCAACTACGGCGTAGTATTAGGTATTTTACTCCAGCGCTGGGTTTTTGCCCCCTGCTATCAGACCTCTCTCCCCTTTTGCTTTCCCCACTGAAGCGTCCTGGTGGCAGTGAACTCGGTATTGTGTTAAAAACATTCAGCCAACGAGTCTTGTCAATACTGGCCAGTGGCACTAGGCTGCACTAATTCTTAATGGTTCTAGCTTCCAGAGAGTCACTCAGAACAAGGAAAGCATTTGGGTTTTGTTCTGCTTCAGTGATGTCAACATTTGGTTGCACCTGAACAGTTTTTTACAATGACACACTATTTTTCTAAACATATAATTTGCAAAAGTACAGCTACTGTGACGCATCTCAAATTCTAAGAAGGATTCCTACAGAACACCCAACCGTGAAAACGCAAAACGCACTGCTATCGGTGAACTATTTTTGCTTGCCAAATGTGTGTTAATAGGAAATGAAGATCTAAGATGAAGAATATCTATCTGTCTTGATATTTTTTAAAAAAAGTGGGAAAATGAAAAACATCCATAGAAATTTAAGTAAAACAAGTCCATTAAGGTAGATCTTAAGCAACACTTAGAAGAACCTGAAGCTACAACTGAAATCAAAGAAAATATAGTTGTTAGTTGTTACACTCTGAGATTTCTCACCTACACACCAGCAATATTGAAGCTATGGTGGCAGGCAGTATTACCTCATTTATTTGTTAAACTATGTGCATCAATTCAGCTTTCCCCATGACTTTTAAAATTTCACTCGGACTTTTATTTTAAGGTTCTCCAAGATGTTTAATTTCCCCCTAAACGTTTTATTCCTATACTGCAATCTGATTGCCTTACACTAATAAAAAAAAAAAAGTTCTTAACTGTTACTCTGTCTTTGTTGTCTTTGCCTGTTACAGGTCAATCTGTCAATATACTTGTGAAGAACATATAAATCTATGTTGTTTCTCTTTAACCATGTCATGATTCCTTACAAGGTGTCAGGCATTGTTATCCATGACACAACATTGCTTGTCCCACAGTTAAAGAACTCCAGACAAGGCAGAGTTTTGGTAATGCCCACCTAGGACCACTGAGCTACATCCCTTTGTGGCAAGCTCGTGGTAAGCCCTATGGAAGCCTTACAAGATGACCCTGTTCAACAGATATGGCAGACAAATGGCTACTAACTTAAATCTTTTTGGATGGACAGGTACCCACAGAGCATTCACAGATGCAGTTGTGTGTTGACTTTTCCTGTGGCTCTCTCTGTAGGACATTCAACAGCCAGCTGCTACTTTTAACAAAGTCTCCACCCCTCTACTGGCATCACTGTCCTTTTCCTATAGGGAGCGGCATTGGTGATGTCATGAGTTCCCTGCTTTGACATTCCAGAGCGCTGGTCTCCTCTTCTGCTCCCCCTCCACCCCATACCTAAGCCACAAGGAATAATGCATCAATGAGAAGGTGAGGTGTCCTCCAAGCCCAGCAGCTCCTTTATAAGTCTCTCACCAAACTGTGCCCGGCTGTACCTTTTCACGTGATAGGCATCTGACATTTTGTAGAGGATGTAGGCATTGTTTATGGCAATGCTGATGGTAAACCAGAACACTTGTTGCCAGGTCTTGTTTGGTTTATGAGAAATGAAATACCTATGAAAGGGGGAGAGGAAAAAGATAATCAACATTCAAACCCTTCTATGTGTGTCCTGCTGGGAGGCAAGAAAAGTGACCCCAGAGGTTGTGCAGGCCCAGGAGCTCTCATTGGGACGATACGCCAGCTGTTCATTGTTACTGTCTTAAGGGACATGTACAACAATATGTTTGATAACTTTGTTCCAGTAAAGTTATGAGAGAGTCTCTAGTTCTCCCTTTTTGGTGCAATGTTCGGTTGTCTGTGTCTTGCATTCTTCTGCCCTCATCAGAAAGTTCTAGCTCCAGGGTTGCCAATAGATCACATCATCTGGGCAAAAATGCATGATGGAAAAGGCCTGTTTTGGTCACCTAGCAGTGCAGGATTGGTCACTTCAGTACCTTCGGTCTCCACCCAGTTTTCAGTGTGCCAAGTGGTGGAGCTTCCACCACTTCCCTTGGCAACCTATGCTGTAGCCAAATATATCTCGCTGTCAGGAAAACTTTTCCTGAGATTTAGCCTAAATTTCCCCATAGTTAACTTCAGCCCATCAATCCTAGTTCATCCCTTTGTACCACCCCAAAGAATCATACTCTCTGATGTTCACATCCTTCATATACTTGTAAACTTAGACTCCTGCCCCATTATTCATTGCCTTGCCAATTCCTATTATCATTGGGACAGAGGGATTAACTGGACATTAATTTCTCTTCTCTCAATTTCCTCTAGTTGCTCAATATCTTTCTGGCAATGAGATGCCCCAAATGGAGTCCACTATTGCAGTAACATACAATATGGCAATAGATGCGTTTGCCTCTCTCTCTCCCAAACAAGTTCCCCAAATAGTGCTCAGCAGGCAGCTCTTACCCTTACAGTACTCAGCATTTGGTCCAGCTCCTCAAAGGTATTTAGGTGCCAAATTCCCATTGAAATCAATGGGAATTAAGCACCTCAGTACCTGCTGTACTAACTCCCAGAGAAAGTGTTTAATGCTCTAAGAGCCATGTTCTGGTTACAGTTTTCAAAACCGCTTCAGGTTCAGCACCTTCAGGTCCACCAGCTAAAACAGCAAAAGCACAAGCTGCTGGGAGCCTGGGGAAAGCGTATGGGCGCAGTAAGCATTCTTTTTATGTGTTGGACCAAACCATGATGCAATTTGAATTTATCCAGAACCCAGTTCCTTTGTTTTAAAAATGGCACATTTTACTGACTTCCTGCCTAGTGAGAAACTGCATGTGTATTTGGAAGCAACAGACCTTAGAGATGGGGGAGGGCCCATTCAGTCACCTTGCCCATTGTCTTTGTGCAGAACAGTTTCCTTAACCCTTATATTACTGAGACCTAATGCTTGGCTGGTGGTAGTATACAGGGATTAGGGGTGAGCTCCACAAAGGGACTTGGGTATTGCAACATTGAACACTATGGCATCTAACTTCTGGGCACCTAGAAAATCCGTGGAACAACACTGTGATCCACAAAACTGAGTTAGGTGCCTAGGCTCCCTATACAAGGAATGGGGAGAGACCGGTGCCTAAGAATGTGACCCACAAAGCCAGCATGCTAGGTGCGGAGTGGCCTAAGCTAGACATTGGGAGATGCCAATGGCAGGGGGGTGTGCTAAGCCTCAGGCAGAGGAGGGAATTGAACCTGGGGCTCCGATATCCCAGGTCCATGCTCTAACTACTAGATTAAAAGTTACAAGCTCACTGCCTCTTTTTTTGGGCCGGATTTTGAACGGGACCCAATCCAGCATATGTGCTCAGAGGCCACCTATTGGATCAGGTCCAGCCATCTAAGTCACGTGAGGAATGCTTGTCTTTCCCTGGTTTGTGACTTACTCTAGGGCTTAGGCAGATGCCTAGAGGGAGGTACCGTCCTGCATGCCCAGAGGCAGAAATTTAGACACCAAGTGAGTTTAGGCATCTACACGGTTCAGTGGAAGTTTTGTGGATTGCAGTGGACCCAAGACTGGGACTTAAGCAGCTCAACCTGCGACTTAAGCACCTAACGCCTTTCATGGATCCCATCCCATGTACAGACATAATAAAATATAGCTCATAAAATGGCTGCCATAACTCGGCTTCACTGAATGCCATCTGCCCAAATACACCCGTGATCCAGTGTAGAACCAGAAGATCATCATCCAAGCTGAGCAAAAAGCACTAAGCAAACTGCCTAAATGGTGAAAAGTTTATTTTTAAGGAAGTCTCACTTAGTCATGCAGCCTTAGCAAAACGGTTATGTAAATTTGCCAAGTGAGGCACAAAACCTACTCCTGTACCCTTGCCATGAGGATTATTGGGGCAAAACCATAATTTTGCTAACCCACAGGAAGACAGCTACTTGTCCCTGGCAAGAAAGCTTGTGTACAGCTGATTGAGGTGCTGTTAGTAGCACAGGTAAGGAACAGGGGTTTTTTAATGACCTTTTAAGCAAAGAATATTCCTTAAAAATCAAGGATACAAAAACAGCCCCAGACAGGGCAAGGAGGGAATTAAGAATCTGTGAAAGGACCTGCCCAGCTCCAGGGAAAGTGCTAATTATGGAGAGTCCTGCAGCTGACGCTCACTAAGGGTAGACCACATAGAGAAGGCAGCTATAGCAAAGAAACAGAATCTCTCTTGCTCTTGTAGTTATGACTTGGATCAAAGCTGCTGTAACTAATTCCTGGTGCCTGGGAATAGCTGGATAATAACATGGCGAAGCTGGTGACTGACAGTGTATTGGAAGGCAGTAGAAACTCCTGGTAGTCTTAGGCTATGTCTATGCTACCACTTATATCGCTCAGGGGTGTGAATATTCCACCCACTGGGCAACACAAGTTACACTGACCTAAGCGCTAGTGTGTCTCCCACCGACATAACTTCTGCTGCTTGCAGAGGTGGTTTTATTATACATACAGGAGAGCTTTCTCCCGTGGGCATTGAGTGTCTTCACCAGACATGCTGGTTTGGCCCTAAACCTAATGCGGATCCACCACCACCTTGGTTCTTCTCTCAAACTGCTCTCTAGCTATGCCATTTAAATACTCCAAGGATGCAATTCTCATGGTGTTTTGGCTGAAGAATGGACAGACAGGAGTATCACAGTGTTTTGGATCTGGTCCAGCTTTGCTGAATTATGCAAGATGTGAAGGGGGGAGGAAGGATGTTCTGAATTTAACCAGAACTGTTTGTTCATATCTAACTCCTACACAAATTCCCAAGATAACGGTCAGCACTGCGGCTTGCCTCCCTTAGGAAAATCGTGCAAAGATATAGAGCCTGATTCCACTTGCTTTGATGTCAATGAGCGTTTTGCCATTGAATTTAATGAGGGCAGGAGCATGCTCCTAGTGTCCCCTCAAAAACCAAGAAAGGTTCAAATGTTCCAGTAACACAGGATTCACCCACTTGCCATCCCACCCACTTACTTGCTGTATTTGTCGTCATATTTGCAGATATAGCTAAGATGAGCAGCAAAAGCTTCTACTGCCAACGGGCATGGGATCTCGCCACTTTTTCTCTTAATTATAACTCCTGCATCAATTAAAAAAACAAAACAAAACACAGCTATTGAATCTTAACTGTTGTGTTAGCATCAGTGTTACCAACTACAATACACTTTCTGAAAAGGGGATTTGAGATCAGTTAGTGTGCCAGCAAGACTCCATTAATCATTAGAACTTCTATGCCAAAAATAAACCTTGTTGATCTTGAATTTGCTTTCCTTCCCCCACCCCTCTTCTCAGTCCAACTGGCACCTGGAAGATTGTATCATAGACTTTGCTAGTAATGTGTATGCCAAAGGAGCTGTGTGGGAGATACAAGAGTGATTGGTTTAAAAAAAAAATGGTCAAAACACAAACTTGAACTCTTTCCCGAGCTTGAGCTAGGGGCCCTTCATGGTGAGGCACTTGTTGGTCAGACTTCATGTGGTGACGTTTGCTTCTTGATGCACCATTATCTTGCTGAGATGCTAAATCTGAACTTGCAAAAGTTCAGCTTTGATTCACTGGGACAGAATGCTGTGGGTTTGGATTCTGGTGTGTACTGTTTGCCTAGCCCTTCTTCATGGACTGTGACACCAGCAGGTACTGAAGAGCAATGGTTACCATGGGATGTGATAATCACCTCTGTTGCAGTTGTAAGCCTTAAGGCAGTGGGGTCTACAGGGAGCACTGCGAGCAAAACAGCTGGTGCCAGATATGGCTGCAAACTGTCTTAGGCTGGTGTTATATGCTGCAGATACCACCTGCCTCACCATGATTCATCCTTGGGGTGAGACACTTCCCCTCTTCCCAGCTGTACTGCCTCCACACTGTCTTTGCGACTGCATTTGTATCCAGATCTCTCTCATTCTTGCAAGGAAATTGATGAGACTAGTGGTCTGGAGAAGGGAAAGGTTCATGGGGCACTTGGTTAGAAGTCCAGTCCAGGCCTGCCTGGTGTGATGGGCTGAAGAGTCAGAGAAGCATTTGTAATTAATTTCCAGATGTCTCGTATGAAGTTTATGCAGGAGGCACTTGTCTGTGCTCTGTTACCATCCTGTGCCCAAGGAAATGGGACTTGTGCACATTTTGTAAATAAACCATACTAACAAAATACTGGACTCCGCGTCACTGAGCTCTGCTTCAAACAGGGAAACTGACACATGTATTGCCCCTTTGCTGAGCAGCAACAGACTTTGCCAGGCAGCAGCAGGTTTGGGGGGGCCTTGAAAGTCATTTTCCTGTTTGGAGCGGAAATCTGATATGGAGTCTGGTATTTCCTTCATATACATTTAGGATGGGATCCACGGAGGGACTAGGGTGTTGCAATCCTCAGCATCATGGCGCCTAACTTCTGGGCACCTAGAAAAAAATCACAGGAACGCCACCATACTCCACAACGGGGGGGCAAGAGGGGCAATTTGCCCCAGGCCCTGGGCCCCACAGGGGCCCCCACGAGAATATAGTATTCTATAGTATTGCAACTTTTTTTTATGGAAGGGGCCCCTAAAATTGCTTTGCCCCAGGCCCCCTGAATCCTCTGGGCGGCCCTGCTCCGCAAAGCTGAGGTAGGCACCTATCTCTCCCCATTCATTACATAGGGAGCCTAGGCACCTAAGAATGTGATCCACAAAAGCCAGCATGCTAGGTGGGGTGCAGCCTAAGCTAGCTAAGGGGAGATGCCAATAAGAGGGCTGGGGGTGAATCCCCGCCCCTTTCTTTGAGCTAGGGGCCTATATCTGGACTGTGGGGAGATGCCTAGCTCTGCTTAGGGATCCATGAATAGTAACCAGCCACCTCAAGTCAGGTGGAGTAGGTACCTAAGTAATTTCTTGTGAGAATGAAGTAGGCGCCTGCCTCCCTCCACGCCCAGTGGTGGTAGTGTCCCCACCTACCTCATAATTTTTAGCCCAATGGTTAGAGCAGAGATGTGAGAAAACCCAGGTTCAATTCCCCACTCCCTGCCAGAGGAGGAGAGAGGCTTTGAACAGGGGTTTCCCGCCTCTCAGGAGCATTTCTTAACCACTGGCCTATTCGGACATGGGGCTCCCCCAATCTCATCCTGTTAAAGCTGTTTCACTGTGACTAAATAATGAAACAATGATTACAGTGAGGGGACTGGGCCTATGGTCTCCTGCCTCCCAGGTGGATGCCTTAACCACTAGACTACACAACCATTCCCCCTCTTGTGTTCTCTCTCTGGCCCAGTGACTGTTCCACTCCGGATAAATACTTAAATAGTCATTGGGCCAGCGAGAGCGAGCCTAGGTGTGAAGGAAGGAATGACTCTCTAGCCCTTTGGGTAGGGTACCCACCTGGGAGGTGGGGCTTCAAAGCCTGAACCGCAACTTCCAAGCACAATCTACACAGCTATTTTTACAGTGCTAACATGAGCTTCACTAGCACGGTCACTCTGGGCTGGGAGGCTCACTGCTGTGGGCTGCGTAGACATAACCCCAGCGACTCCAGGGGACTGATGTCATCAGGCAGCTTTTTGCAGTTTTCACTCTGGCCGGTCTAGCCCGTGTGACTGGCTATTTGTTCCATCTCCCTCCCTCCCAGTCACGTCACCCTCACATCACCTTGCCTCTGCCCTCTCCGTCTTCTCTGCTTTTGTCTTCCTGTTTAAACGTATCCCCTTCTAACTAAACCCCCCACCACCACCCTCCCCCAAAATACCCTCCCAAGGATCCACTTTTAAATCAAGATGGATGTTTTTCTAAAAGCTCTCCTCTAGGAATGATTGGGGGGAAGGGGGGAGTTCTCTGGCCTGTGCTATACAGGAAGTCAGACTGGATGATCACAATGGTCCCTTCTGGTCTTGGAATCTATGAATCATGCCTTGGGGGGGAAACTATGGCACTAACCTGCTGTTTGCAAACCATCACTCTGTTCCCTCTGCAGGTATGTTCTAGTCTTTTCCCTTAGGCTTTGACTGCCTGTCTGGTGTATTTAAACTGTAAACTCTTTGAAGCAGGGACTGTCTCCCTCATTCTGTACGGTGCCTCGCACAGTGGAACCCTGTTCTTCACTGTCTGCCAGGCACTATCATCCTTCCTGCTGGAAGGCAGCTCAGCTTGGCTGAAGTTACTGAGACACAAAGGCTTAAGGTGCCTTGTGCTTGGTCCCACTTTTAGTCACTGTCTCAGTTTGGACGAGATCCCAGACTCCTCCTGGCTCTCTGGTCTTTCCTGAATCTTCTAAACCATTAAATTACTTCATAAGACACCCAGACCAAAATTGTTACTCATGTTTTGATTACAAGCTTGAGAATTAAATTCCTTTGGCTAGAAGTACAGTTCCCTCCATTATCTCTGACATGCCCCCTATGACACCCTACTTGGCAGGCCCTGTTTTGAATCTAAGACTCGCAGCACATACTAAGTGTCATTTATGACTGATCCATATGACTATTTAGTTAAAGCCTTTGTGTGACAGATTTTAATGAGTCCCAAATGATGATAGAGTTGAGCATGATGCATAATAGGTGTAACCAGAACATGGGGGGGGGGGGACCCTTAAAGCTAACAAAACCAATATTTCTTATTGCCCTCAACATGCCCAGTAAGGGTGTTTTTTATTTTCTTTGCTGGAATTGTCCTGAAAGATCTGGTTGACTGTATGAAGACAAGGCTGTCTTTCCATGTCTTTCCCCTAGTAGGTTGGAAAGTACAAGATCTGTTTAGTGCAGGTGTTTTTGGTGACTTTTTTGGCTTCTAGAACTTCCTTTGATTCGCCTTCCACCATTCACTTTCACTAAAAATGTGTGATTACAGCTACATAGGCACCATGTACTCCTTCTTATTTTCCATTATAGACTGTTAAAGTGTTTCGATTTCTGGAATGTGGATAGGTTTATCTTATAGCACTTCACAGGCTTGATTCAAGCCATTGGTAGGAGGGGGCCCAGCAAGGTTCCCCAGAAGGAGGTTGGGGTGGCACAAATTGCTCAAAACTTTGGCACTACCCTGGGAGCCCCTCTGGTCAACAGTGCCCCAGCAGATAGCACTGGCTGAGAGGTGGCATGGCCAGGATACACAGATGATGTGCTCATTCAGCAGACCCCCCTAAGGTGTCTTTGCTAACAGGGCTCCTATGTAGCCCTTCCCCGGTGGAGCTCCCAGAGAAGTACTATGCTGCAAACACTGCTTGTTCTTTCCTGGGTTGTGGAGAGAGGTGGGCCGGGCTGCCAACTCTTGGGAAATCTTTTGTTTTGTTTTTTTTTAATCACAACGCTTATATGTGTGTGTGTGTGTGTGTGTGGTGGTTTTCCCTTAACGCTCCAGCTCCTGGCATCATGTGATTGTGAGAATCTCAGCTTTTATTGGAAAGGGGGGGGGAAAGTGAGCCATGGTGACAGAAAAGCTTGAAAATGTGACCCAATCGCATGCTAAAGCTCAGCCACCACAAGGCAAATAAAACCACCCAAAACGTTGGGTTTTTTTTTTTTTTTAAATCATGACTTTTAGCCAATCCCTGACTCATGATTTTTGAACAGTGGGTTGGTAATACTAGGAGCAGCTTGCATCTTCCGTAGTGTGCAGGGGCTGTTATTGGGGTGTGTGCACCAATAGGGGTGAACAGAGCACTGCAGGTTCAAAGTGCTGTACAGATATCCATCTAACAAATCCTCAAAGTCCTGTGATGTAAGGAAATGCATAGACCTGAATTTCCATAGTTTAAAAGGTCTGAAGCATAATTCTACTACAACACTTTTCCCCACCAGACCCATCAGTGAATTCTCATAAAGGGCATTTGGAAGTTTAGGGCCAAAATCTTCAACTGGTGTAAATTGCTGAAGTCAGTTTGTTTTATAATAAATTATTTGGCTTTCCTCCAGACTTTCAGGTTCTGGCCCTTTTATGAGTTAAATGTTTTTCAGAGAACTAATTTAACTTAACCAGCCAGGGCTGCTCCTCCCCACAGTACCCTCTGGGCCCAGAGCTGTGCAGGGAAGAGCCTATTTTGGGGACACTAGTACCCATGCAGTGACTTTTTCCTCCTCTGCCCACTCCCATTTGTGTAGCATTTGGGAAAGAAGGGAAGACACTGCAAAGAGGGAGCCAGCCAAAGACTCAAGACAGCAGGAGAAACTGTTAAAAGGAGCTTCACAGTGAGTGCTGGATTGATGATACTAGCGGGCTACTTCCACAGTTTTGCCGCTGGTTGTTCTCTGCCCTGCACTGATTGGTTGTTTGCCCCAACATCTCCTGCCTACTCCCATCATCTAGTGGTCACCTCAGCCTCACTCCATTTGCCTTCCACGTTCCTCAATTTCATCTCCCCTGCCCCTTCCCCCTCCCTTCAATGACTCCTCTCTTCACCTATCTCTCTGTTTAGTTAACTCCCAAAATACTTAAACCCCACCCAAAGTTACACCCATAATCACCACCTCTCCCCACACAAAAATTGTGGCACTAACATGCCATTTGCACCCCATCACTCTGTTTTGTGTTCTATCCCTTTCCCCCACCGTTTGTCCGTCTGGTCTATTTAGGTTGTATGCTCTCCAGAGCTGGGACTGTTTAGTACTGACTGTGCAGTACCTAGCACACTGGAGCCCCAAGGCATGACCATAATACAGACAGTAAATTTTTAAACTTCTCCCATCAAACTACTTATTTAAGGAAACAGAATTTTGTTTTGTTTCTTAATGTGGAGACAACACGTCTGATAGCAGAATACGCAAGTTACTTATTTGTGCAGTACTGTAAACAAAAGGCTTTCAGTCTTGAGCAATCATGAGCATGTATTATGACAAACTGGTCTAAAACTTTCATAAGTCACACGCTACATCTAAAAATGGGATTCATAGATTGGTTTTGAGAAGAGCACTTCTCTGCCATGCCTCTCCCCAGACTTGAATGGGGTTTGTAGTCAGGACACAGGTGAGATTCCCTTTCTCTGTTTTTATTTTATGTAAAGTAAGTAACTAGGTCATTACTTGTTGCCTCCACCTTTGCTGAAATCCTCATCCATGCCTCAACTTGCTCTTGTCCTCACTATAGCAACTTCCTTCTCAAGTCCCCCTGGGTGCAGTAAGCTGCTGCCCACTTTTACACGCAAAAAGCTGTGACAACATGGCTCCATTCTCAAACTATTTCCACTGGCCCCCCACTCATCTCAGGCTCCAGTTTCAAAACTCCCTTCCATTTGCTTATTCCAGTCTACATCACTGACGTCTCTCCCCCCCTCCTTCCTTCCCCACTCAATCCATGTGCTCAACACTGGCTTTATTACAGTCTCGCCACAGTGTGTGTGAAAGACTTCTCTTCTGTGCCCCGGACATTGGAAAGAGACTTCTTGGGCCAGAGCCTTAGTTGGCATAAACTGGCATCGCTACATTCACTTCAATGGAGAGATTCCAATTTACACCACCTGGCAATCTGGCCCTCTACCAGTCTCACTAAATCTCCCTCCTTTCTCAAATCTCAACTGAAGCCTTTATCTTTTCTCCCTAGCCTATATCTCACATAGTAGCAGATTAAGAGAAAACAATTTGTTTAATGTTCTTTATCAAGAATCCCTGTGAAGCATGTTAGTAAACATGTACTTCAAAGATTTTGCATACCATACAGGCTAAACTTTGTAAACCATGATCCTGTTCTGTAAATGGAACTACATGAGTTTATACCAGCTGAGGTTCTGGCCTTATCTACATACCAGTGTGTGACTACGCTGAGATGGGTGCAGATTTTCACACCCATGTGTAAAATTTGTTCTGTGTCTGCTCTGCTTCTGTTAAAGGGATATTCAACCAGTTTGTTTTGTTTGTAAAGCTTAATAGTCACCACCACCTTTACAAACAAATACATTTTTTCTTTTCTGAAACTTGTTTGTTTTTAGTAATTGTAGCCAAAGAAAGCAGCTTTGTGCTAGTGTATGAGAACCCGGTGACGCTCATTGACTTGACTTTGGTTTAATTACTCCAGTTGCATTGTCCAAACTTGCTAACATGCAACAAGCAAACAACATAATGACCATAAATTAGCTTGTTGAACTTAATTCAATTTAAAATTTAAGGTCTTATTAGAAAGGCTCTAATTCTGTACTGTTGGTGTCTGATTCTGCAAACATACAGTAACTTTATTTAATTCCATGGGTTTCAATCGAACTACTCATATGCAACTTTTCTCATGTGTTTTTAGAATCAGGCCCTGTGACACCAACCCTTTCAAGTTATCTGCTTCTCTTTTTAGTTAAATCAATGTTCTCTTGTGACATATAATAGCATTCCAAGTAGTGTCCAGTTCCCTAGCTCATCGTATAAAGGTTAGGATGTGTGGTGAGTTCTGATAAATGACCCCTCAATTCCCGTGAGATTTAGTCATGTGTGTGGCTATGCAACACTTCACTTCTATGACTGGCACCTGAATTCCTTAAATTCTGTATACATTTTTGAGAATGTGGTTTAAGCACCAAGTTACCTTTGTAAGCAGTAGCACCTTAAATTTGTAAATACGTAACAGTCTTTCAACTATAATTTGATTTTTGTATTTTACTCACTTTGGACAATAGAACTAAAGAGATTTTAAATGGACAAACTACTCTTTAAAAATGTCCTTTCATGTTGGGTTTTGTAAATATTTTTTTCAAAACTTACATTATGCCTAAAAATCTTTGAGTCCCTTAAAAAAACAAAACCCTCTCATAGTAAGATCAATTTCAGCTGAGTCTTTAAGAAACTATTCACAATCTAAACTACTCCCAAATATATTTTTGGCTGTTCTGGTTTTCTTTTCAGCAGCTGCACAATCAGTTTAGTATGCAATGGGAAGGCTCTTGCCAAAAGCCATTTGTATCTGATGAATGGGTTTTAAATCCATAGGAGAAACTAATTGTAGAATCTGGTCACTGAGTTTTATACTCAGTATGGTTCTTATTGGTCCAAAATATTTTATGCATTTAGGAGTTCCTCTTTACAAAGACTTATCATGCAATTATCTCATGAGACACCTTGTTACATATAGGATTTTAACCTCCATTACAACTCTCTGCACCACCACAGGTCAGCTGGGATATGTATAACACCAAAAAGGAACAGCTCTCTACTGTGCCAGCTAAAAGAGTAACTGTTAGCTGGTAGCATTAGTAAGCCTTTTTTAACCTTTATGCACAAAAGACATCCGTTGCAGAAAGAACACTTTTAGCCACTGCTAATGTAGATTAACTAGTACCTTATGGACAAGAGCAAACGCAATGGAAATTATCATTAATGCTACGGTTTATCTAGGATAATTATCAAGCTTCTTGTCTGGGGTTATCCAACTTCCTAAGTGTCCTATCTTGTCTTGTCACCTATTTTGAAAAACATGGTCACAATACAGGTAGCGATACTGCTGACTGCTCACCTTGTTGAACTGGAGAATAGGCATTAGTGAGAAAACGAAAATGCCCTTTGTTATACCAGCAGATCAGGGACATGTTTCCCTTCATCTTTATTCTGTACTGCCCTCTGGACTGAGGAGCATCTGGGTTATGCAGCATTGATGGAGGTAGGCCTGTGCAGTCACTTTTCCTGGAACTCAGCAATCCGCAGCAATAAATCTCTGCACATGAAAGAGAATAAATTCCCATCAGCAAACCATCCTATAGGTTTAGGCATAAATGACAGTGGGGCTGTCTGACCTATTTGACCGGAGGAAGAACTGGTCCTAAAACTAAGCCAGTAGATACATAGGTTGGCCAATGGCCGAGGATTTCTCTGTGGTATCCAGGACCACTCTCTCTTTTCAGGCTCCAGGAAGAAATGCATTCAATACACAAGTCCAGAGAGCCAGTTCTCCAGGTGATTTAATATGATAAACAGGTATAATATAGGCTGAGTAGCTGAACTTCCCAACAATGAAATCTATTAGGTTGTGAAATTTACTCCCAGGGAGGAGGCCACATTGCTTTGGGCATTTAGCATTAGACTCGACAAAGTAGTGGAGGATGTACTCTCTTCCATGTTTAACTACGCTGATAAATTGGAAAAAAGGCTATGGCCTCCTTAAGTTGTCTGAAATGACCCCCATGGTGCTTTTAATCCTAGTGCCTATGGCTGACAGCTTTTGGTGCTAGCAGATGACAACTCAGCCTACAATTTCCTCGCAATACAATCTTCTCAACGCTCATCAATTCTACCCTCCTTCAACTATGACAAACGGACCAATGAGTAAATTCATATGTTGTGAAACCCAGACACGTCTCACTCTAGCAATCAATGCAGCCATGTCAGAATAACCAAATCATTTAACACACATTAATAATGACAGTGCCTGGCTTGTGTTGAGTATGTGTATGTGATAAGAAAAATCAGATTGTTAAAACTTCCATTCATCTGATTAATTTAAAGAGCATATAGTAATAGAATTTCTTGCTATCAGAAGAGAGATACTCTGCATAGGAAATTTAGTCAAAGAAATCCCCAAATCAAACAGCTGATCAACTGGATTAAAGGATCAAATCCAGTTTTGGCCAAGAGTCAAATCTTTCAGTAGTGAGATACTCTATACTGCGAAGCAATGTCCTCGTCCTGATGTGAGCTTTACAAAATCCAGGAAATCTTAAATCCAAATCTCCTCACCAACCGTCTAGGCTTTGTTTTGACTACATGAAGGGAATCGGAGCGCACACATCTGTGTGTATATTATACTTAGACTGATCCACTTAAGTTTGTGTATTCCACTTAAACTACAGCAGCCCAAAGCTGCTATTTCAGGTAAAACAAAATAGGTCTGTCAACTGAGAACACTGACCTAAATTTTAGAGTCTAAAATCTACTTATCGAACTATCATCCTTCAGCAAATAAAGAATATTAAAAATCAAACCACTTGATCAAGGGGGAATAGAGGCTGTTACATACTATGCGGCTCTTCTGCCTTTGTCCTTCTGGTATTCTGTACGCTCTTTGGCGCGGGAACAGTCTTTTGTGGGGGGGTTTCTGTTTGTACAGCACCTAGTGCAGTGGGGTCCTGGTCCTTCACTAGAGCTCCTAGGTGCTATGGTAATACAAAATAATCAA
>NW_020664436.1:24541558-24625388 GCF_002925995.2 Terrapene triunguis
TTACATTTTTACATAAAAATATAATTGTTCCTGTTGCCCCAGCGGTAAGACTGAAGCAGTGGCTCTTCAATTAGAAGACATGAGCTTTTTAAATGTCAGAATGGAAAACCAACACATCAACGTAGCTATTTGATTTTAGGGGAGGAGCTGTCTAATGGATCCTGTGTGATCTGCCAATTCTGATCTCAACCACTGGAATTTCAAATCCTAGAAATGGCTGGAAGGGATTTGACAAGAGATATCTCTGCACTGAGGTGGGACAAGTATACATATAATATGTGCTAAAAACCCTCTTGCTACCACCATCTCTGAAACTTTCTTTAACAAGTCTGTGACCACCTACCATTTTAGTTGTCACTATGTGCCATTGAGAACGTCACTGCAGCAGCAGGATTAGAACTCTGATCCTCCTGCTCCAAAAGCACAATCCCTTAACCCAGAGAAGAATTTCCTTTAGCTGTTAGCAATATAGGGTCTATGACTCACTGAAAGGCCATTTTAATTCTCTTCAGCAGAGGGCAGTGGTACACAGCCGTTCTAGCCAGTACATTACTGTTTTTAGGATTGCTGAGGTAATTAAGTGCAGCCTTTTCTTAAGCTCATGTAAGCTTGCAAAAGACTCAAGCAGCTGTTTTGCTCTTTTCACAAGATAATAGGAACCATCTTGCACATCTCTCAGGAAAAAATAATGAAGCACCTCCTTACATAACACAAAGTGGTGACAAATATGATAGCTGCAGATTTAGTATCACCACTTGCAGAGGATGGCAAATGTAATTTGTGGAGGTTTTTAAAAGTTGTAATTTAAAACAACCAGTTACTATGGCAATAGCAGCAATAAAAATTAAGCCCATCTGGCACAATGGTGTGGTCCAAATTTAATTAAATGCTTAGCATGTTTTATTACAGTCCAGAAGAAAATGAAGTTTTACAGAATTCAAAAGAAGTCTGATTGACTGGACCCCAGTCCTGCTCTCATAACTAGGGCCCTATCAATTTCACAGCCGTGAAAAATGTGTCCCAGATTGTGAAATAAGCCTTTCCCTGTGAAATCTGACCTCCCCTTTGCTGCAAGTCCCTGCCAGGCTGGGGAGGGACAGGACTTGTCCTTCCCCTGCAGGGCTGCTGTGGGGGAGAAATGGGGCAGATCAGACTCACCACCTTTTGGGTTGGGACCTCCACAGTTACAACACCGTGAAATTTCAGACGTAAACAGCTGAAAACTTGAAATTGAACTGTGAATTTGGTAGGACCATTGACTTATGAGTAGGGCAACATTCTTGCTTCAGAGGGAAATGTAAGAGGGCTTCATCGGGGTGCTGGAACAATTTTTATAGTGGGGGTGCTGAGAGCCATTGAATCCAACTGTAAACCCTGTACATGATGAAAACCACTTCAAGCCAGGGAGTGCGGCAACACCCTCAGCACACCTAGTTCCAGCACCTATGGGCTTCACTCATACAGGGCCCATTCCAACTATCAATTTCTATTTCAAACTAAAAAAGCAGCCCACAAATCTGTGCTTAGGTACGGCATCTCAACTAGTTCAGTGGTTCAGTTCACAAACAGCAGTATCTAAACTTCTGGTGAGAGTCAAGCTCACTCATGGACAGGCTCTCATAAAACTGTCATCTCTACTTCTAGTCACATCTGAAACTCCTCACAGAATAGCATTTCCTGTGCCATTTCAATGCCTGGTTCCTGTTCTACTTGGAAACCAGAAACTTATAGAACTATCTTTATGACCATGGAGCATAAAGTAGGCTTACATCGAGTTTGGTTTTAGAAACAGTCAGAGAGGACGTTCTTATTTTTCAGAAGAAGCCCATGGTCCAAACCTAATGAGTTCTTTGGAATTGAGTGCTGCAGACATCCTTTTATATTCACAGAAACACTTTGTGGTGATACAATTAAGGTTATTACTAATTTCAGAACAGTACTATTGTAGTTATGGAAACAGACAGGGGAGGTAATTTTCTAGTGAAGTCTCCACAAAAGCCTTGACCCAAGTTTTCCAAAAGTGAACAGTGATTTTATTTATTGGTGCCTACACTTTTGGATTCCAATGGAAGGGAATCCTAAAGGCTCTGACTTTCAGAGGACAGGTGACCAGCACTTTCAGAAAAATCAGGCCCTATCAAGATGTCATTTCAGGCACCCAACTACTAAGGCACCTAATAACTAGTTTGTTTGGGGGGGGGGGGTTGGTTAAAAAGTCTTGATTCAAATCTTTCCCCACTGCCCATGTTAAAGATTCACAGAAAGCATTGCAAAGATGGTTGGATAGAAATTCCTTTGACTCAAATTTTTGTGAATTTTTTTTTCTCCACCTCTCAGTGGATAGCTCAGTGGTTTGAGCATTGGCCTGATAAACCAGGGTTAAGAGTTCAATCCTTGAGGGGGCCACTTAGGGATCTGGGGCAAAATCAGTACTTGGTCCTGCTAGTGAAGGCAGGGGGCTGGACTTGATGACCTTTCAGGTCCCTTCCAGTTCTATGAGATAGGTATATCTCCATATATTATTATTTTATTATTCATCCAGCTCTAGCCCAGGCACCATAATTTCTCTAGAACAACAAAAGTTAATCCAATATGTTAGGAATGTGTCTTAATTTTGCAAGGTTGCTCTCATCCTCTATAGTGAAGCAGGTTCCTCAGGTTCTCTCAGGACACTCTCATTCTTAGTTGCATTTTTATCCTTGTGTGGCTTTAATTCCCCAACCTAAGCATTACTCCTGGCTAACAGAGCACTGATCAACCTGATGCCACTGTTCGGCCTGAATGCATGAAATTGGGACACACCAGGAGAATTGTTTTCTATGGGGGATGCTAGGCCTTCCACTAGCAAATCTCTGCTCTGCTCCAAATTTCACAGCTAACGCTGCGGGATCACAGCAAGTGCTGACTATAGTACCCTACCTCTGGCTCTGTGGGTAGGGTCAGGATGCACAGTCTCCTCCAGGGCTCTTGATTGACTTCACCACTGTTTTGACATATCAAAGGTCTGATTTCCCTGAGCGTCCCATAATCCTTCCAATTCAATATGCCCTGCCAAGCCAGTGAGCTAGCCTTTATCACCCAAAACATAAAAGCCAAACAATCCCATGGCCCTGTTTAACACAGTGTGTCAGTGTTCCCACTGCAACCTGCTTTGTAAGGCGTACCCAAGATACTTACCAAAAAGCTAGTAAATCTGCTCTGAGTCTCCCAAAATTAAATTCCCAGTTCGATACCCACTGTCATTTCTGCTAGTGAATGGAATGCAGAGGAAGCAGTTGTCATGGATCACAAAATCGCATGGAGCCACATAACAAAACATGAACCAGGAACTGAAAACGCTGCACAGGGTTTTCATTTTTGATCAGATAATGTACCTAACTTTGAAGCTCTAAAAGGCATTTAGTGTCAGCTACCTGCTAACAGTTGGTAATCTGAGTTCTCTTCAGTGCAATGCCTGTGAGTAGTTAACTAAACTACTGTAGGTAATCGGAGTTACCTGTGAGAAAGAAATACTGTGGTTCAGTAGCCAGGATTCTTTTCTACTATGATTCCAGAGACACAGAGTGGAGAATATTATCCCCTTCTTTCTCTTTCACAAATCTGTCAGCATAAAGGATCATTTTCCAAAAGTCAGTTTTAGGTCTAAGGATCTAGTAACCCCTTATTTCAACTGAAATGGCTTAAGAATTAGACACACTGGAATATTTGGGTTCTCATGCATAATAACTAGACATTTGATCAAATGGCTTTTATAATGCTAGAAATATAATGGCCCTGTGGGCAGCCAGCCATAAAATTTTATGAAAAAATTTCAGAAGGAATATTCTCCAGTCATTAGAGGGAAAACTCCAGTGTAATATAAATATTCTTGACTTGTTGACCATTATATTTAGAGTATTGAGAGAACCCATAATTACTTCTATATATGTATGAATGTATTTCAAAGTGCTCTGTGGGTGTTTACAGTGTATGTAAAATAATTTAAAACCCAATCCTGCATTGTGCTCCATGATGGCAGACCTGTGTGCATGCACTGAGCTGAGGGCAAGATTGAAGGCATTAGGTAGCTAAAGTATTGTAACCAATCACTGGCATTTTCCTTTTAAGAATGAATCAAAATAATCCAATTATTTCTATATTGTGGGCCAAATTCCATTCTTGAATGTCCCACGTGGATGTAGACTTTTGTCAGTGGAAGCCATGCTGAAAACAGAACTTGGCTCCCAAAGATGAACTGCATAGGAGGGGAAAAGAGCTTGTGGCCTCAGTTTGTTTTTATTTGCGTTTTCAGAAAGGTGTGAAGTGTTCATCTACAAAGGAAATTCTTCTTGATGCTAGAAATTCAAATCTATTGTTTACAATGGAAGACTCTGGTGACTGGAGAACTAGTGAAAAAGTTGCATCACTGGAGAAGAATTTAAGCTGACCAGTTCGTGGGAGAGTGGATGTTCAGTAACTGTTTTAAACTCTTTGGGTTTGATTTTCTGAGTGGGAACATCTATGACTACAACTGCACTCAATGGGAGCTGTGAATGCTCATCACATCTGACATTCAGATCACTTGTACAACACCTATTTAACACCACAGATTAACGCGCACTTGGGTCTAACTCTAGTCTATACCTATGCCTGTATTGCTACATAGGCAAACCCTTCTAGTGTAGGTGCAGCTTATATGGGCAAAAGAGTGCTTTGCTAGCAACTGTCTCTACCATAGGGCTTTTGCATTTAAAAAAAAATTGCTCCCCAAATGACATTATACTGGCAAAAGTTTCTAGGGTAGACCTTGCCTTAGGTAAAGACTCAGCACATTCCCCCTTCCCCCACACCCTTTTCACAAGTAAGAACTCCCACACATATAGAAGACCCCCCAAGAAGTCCTCCAGAGAAAAACCCAGGAATAACCAGAGTCTAAATTCCTAAGGTAAAAGAGAAAAAAATCAGAGCGCTCCTATTTCTCCCCCCCCCCCCTTTTTAAAATAGCCTTCTTTCTACATCATGAAGACTCAAAGGAAAGCTCAAGCTCAGTTTAAATAACCTCTGCAGGTCCCCTTGTAATGAACAGACTAAGTTACCCTTAGGATTTCTCTGGCTTGGCTGCTCATGGCTATGCGAGGAGATAAAGCCTCAATCAAAAACACTTCGGGTTATTTGCTGACTTCTGGCAGCAGGATATTCATAAGCCTTTCGGCATGAATGGTCAGTGGATCAGCTGTCACAAACCTTGCTTCTCAAACTCTTCAAAAAGGTTCAGGCTGGTAATGCTAGGGCCAGTGAAGATGATGTAGTTTTTTCCTGATGCATTCTGACAAAGGCTCTTGGCCACCATACTGTGGAGTTGGGGCTTGTTCTTCAAAGCATCCAGTCCGTCAGCACCGCCTCCTTCTTTTAGATGGACATATATCTTAATGAGCAAGTAGAAACAAGAAGACAAGTCAGTGTGGTTAGAACGGATCAGGCAGGAGCCACGCAGTTGCCAAACCCCTTGCTCAGCTTTCACTGGAGATGAGCTGAAAAATTAAGGCAGTAGATACCTGTTTCAGATTTAACCCCTAATACACCTTTTATGACTGGTGCCTTTAAATGACTTTGGAATAGCTGGGGCAGGTTTGGAATTTTCTGCTGGGGCAGCTATTGGGAAATACAGATCTATGCCTAAGATTAAGGCCTGCTTGAGGTTGCTGTTGCTATTGCGTAGCTGGAAAACCATTTGTCAGGTAGTAATAAACCACGACTCCTAAAGAGAGCTGTATGTTGTGTGGATCCTATATAGACTTCATTGTTGTCAGTAAAGGGAGAACTTGGGACCTTCTGCTCTGAAATCACAGGCCTCTACCAGATGACCAGAAGGACTCTGTCTGCTAGCTTTACTGTAATAGAGTTCAGCTGTATATGCTCTTGCAGCAGACACTAAAGGGCGACATGACCATGCTGATGCCAGCATGACACTTTCTCCAGTACAAGCCAGTGGTGTCCTTACACACCATTCTACCTGGAATCTTCAGGGATAGCTCTAACTCTCAGCATTTTTGTCCAGATCATGACTTAAAGACAACCCATCAAAACAGATTGAACAAGGGGAAAAGGTACATTAAACTGGCTTTAACAGTCTTAAGCATCTGGCTCCTTTCTAGCTGACTGCAATCCTTACAGATACTGTATTACTGCCATAGTATCTTAAAAACTAACAGCTACCATTGTCCAGGCAATGTTCCTTCTGTCCTTCATAATACTCGGTCACCATCCACACAAGGCCATTTAAGTGGATATCCAATGGCAGGAATGTCTTTGCCTCTGGTAAAATGAGTTGCTGATGACAATAGTCCGATTTGCAAGTGCACAGGTATGTATAGCACAACTGGCCTGCTTGTTGAGAGGTGAAGGACTGAAATGGCACAGAGGCCAGACCAGCGCCTCACTCTGCAGATGGTCACTCTAGGAATGGGTTATGGCACGTTAGTTGGGCACTAGAGGAAAGCACACCTCTTTTCATTGTAGAAATAGAGGACTTCAGTTTTCATTTATTTTATTCATACTACTAGAAAGCAGCTCTTCCAGTGGCTTAGCTGCTCATACAAACATTTGAATTGTATACATCTAGGCTAAAATCCCAGACACAAATAATTTAGCAATCTTGACCCAGAAGACACAAATCACCTCTGTCTCATCTGCCCACCCTATTTCTTGATCCACTCACTTTCCCCCAAGCCCCCAAAATAAATGACATGGAAGGCAGGCTGTAAACCTCAACAACTTTGGGTTCTGATGGACCAAAGGAAGGAGTGACTTCCAGAGCTGAAGATCCTTTGCCAAAAATACCACCACCAGCTCCTCCTCCTCCCCCCAACTTTTAAACCAAGGAGCTGTTAGCTCTCAGTCCTTCACTGATCACAACAGTGGGAGCACCATCTGGGGAAGAGATCTGGGGTCTCAATTTCCAGGAACTGCCAATCCAGCATCATCCACCAAAATTCAATTCAATTAAACAATGGGCCTGATCCTCCCCTTGCTCTCAAAGTCAGCAGACACACATTCGTGTAAAGGAGAGGAGAATCTAGCCCTATATTCTGAATCCTAAATATTCTTAATTTTATTTGTTTATGAAGATCTTAAAAAAAACAAAAAAAACCCCCAAACTCATGAAAAATAAAGTGGTCAAAATTTTCAAAAATGCCTAAGTGACTTGGGAGCCTGAGTCCCATTGACTTTCAATGAGACTAAAGGTACATCTACACTTCTGGCACTGTGTAGCGTAGACATTGCACAGCCAGCTAGCATGGGTATAAACAGCAGTACTAATGGTAAGGCACATCGTAGGCGAGTAGAGTAGATTAGAGTGCCCTACATGCCTGAAACTGCAGGGTATATACCCTACATGGCTCTCTACATGCCCAACCAGTGCCTCCCAAGTCTACACTGCTATGTACTGTCCCATAGCTTCCCCCCCTGCTGGAGCCTTTCCCCATAACAGTGAAAGGCTCTGGCACCAGGGAGGCAGCAGTGAAAGGCACCAGCAGCAGGGAACTACCAAAGCCTTTCTGTGGTATGTAGCTACATGGCGCAGTGACAAGACAGCCTGCCTCACTGCAGTGTGTAGCTACACCTGTACTGTCTGTACTCTACACGCTGCCTCAAATGTAGACATAGCCTTAGACTCCTAAACCACTTAGGTGCTTTCAGAAATTTTACCCGTTTTCATTAGAGCAAAGATTGAGACGTTCAAAGTCACTCAGAGGATTTACGTGAACGCTCATTCATTTTTAAACTGGAATTGTGCTTCTAAATCCCCTTGTCAGCTTTGGAAAACTTCATCCAGAGTCTGCAATCATTCAGAAGATCATTCCCTGCATGTTTGTATGCCCACGGTTTTTAACCTTTCCTCCACAGGTTAGGTTTTCTAAACCTTTTATCATTTTTGTTACTTTCCTCTGGACTGTGTCCAATTTTTCCACACTTTTCTTAGTGTGTGGCACCTAAAACTGGACACACTACTCCAGCAGAGGCCTCCCCAGTGCCGAATAGAGCAGAAATCACCTCCTGTGTCTTACATACAATACTCCTGTTAATACATCCCAGAATTATATTGGCTTTTTTTTTTTTTTGGCAATTGTATCACATTGTTGGCTCATATTAAATTTGTGATCCACTATACCCCCTCCTCTTTTTAAGCAGTACTACTGCCTAGCTAGTTATTCTCCATTTTGTATGTGTGCATTTGATCTTTTCTTCTAAAGTGTAGTACTTTGCACTTTATCTTTACTGAATTTCATCTTGTTGATTTCAGACTAATTCTTCAATTTGTCAAGGTGACTTTGAATTCTGATCCTGTCCTCCAAAGTGTTTGCAGCCGTTCCAGGCCTGGTATCCTCTGCAAATTTTACAAGCACTCCATTGTCCAAGTCATCAATGAAAATATTGAATAGTACTGGACTCAGGACAGACCCCTGTAGGACCCCACTAGATATGTCCTTCTAGTTTGACAGTGAACCAGTGATGACTACTCTTTGAGGATAGTCTTTCAACCAGTTGTGCACCCACTTTATAGTAATTCAATCTAGACCACCTTTCCCTAGTTTGCCTATGAGAACGTTATGTGGGACTGTGTCAAAAGCCTTACTAAAATCAAGATCATCACATCTATTGGTTTCCTCCCTATCTGCCACGCCAGTAACCTTGTCAAAAGAAGGAAATTAGGTTGGTTTGGCGTGAGTTGTTTTTTGGCAAATCTATGCTGTCCACTATTCCTTATCCTCTAGGTGCTAACATATTGATCGTTTAACAAATGGTTCCAGTATCTTTCCAGGTATTGAACTTAGGCTGACTGATCTATAATTCCCTCGGTCCTCTTTCTTCCCCTTTTTAAAAACAGGTACGATGTTTGCCTGTCCCCACTCTCCTGGGACCTCACCTGTCCTTTATGAGTTCTCAAAGACAATCGCTAGCAGTTCTGAGATTGCTTCAGCTAGTTCTTTAAGTACCCTAGGATGAATTTCATCAAGCCCTGCCAACTTGAATACATCTAACTTATCTAAATAATCTTCAACCTGTTATTTCCCTATTCTGGCTTCTGTTCCTGCCCCCTTGTTGTTAATATTGTGTCAAGGATCTGGTCACCATTAGCCTTTTTAGTAAAGACTAAAACAAAATAGGCATTGAACACCTCAGCATTCTTGATGTCATTTGTCATCACTTTCCTTTGTCTTTCTTGTGCTCCTAAAGTCTTTAAAAAACACTTCATATTTAAAAGGAAGCCTAAATATATTCTACTATCCAATATCCTGCTCAATTAGGGTTTGTTTTTTTTAAATACAAGACTAGTCTCCAGGTGAGGGTTGAAGCAGATTAGTCGGAAATATTGTGTTGCCTCTGACAATGCTCTACTTGTTTTGCATATACAGTAGAACCTCAAAGATACAAACACCAGAGTTACAGACTGAAGGGTCAACTGGACACCATGGGGTGTAAGCTATCAGGCAGCAGCAGAGCCCCCCCCCCCCAAAATGCAAATACTGTACAGTGCCTGTATTGCATCTTAAAGATAGGCACATCTGGGCTGCCAGTCCCCACCCCCACCCCCTACTCCCCACAGTGCAGGGCCTTGGACTCCGTGGGGATCCTGGCTAACAAGTAATCAGCTATTGCTGGAAAGGGAAGATTGATGAGGAGGCTCTACAAAGTCTGTAGTTTAAGTTAGGTCTCACCCATTAGAAAGTATATTTTTACTATTGTTTGTTTGTAACCATTCCTATCTTTATCCCTTCTATTTGGTATCACTTAACTTATGTCCTTTTGTTAATACACTTGTTTTATTTTAAACCAAGTCAGTGCTGTGTTTGAAGGAAGTGGTGTGTGTACCCTAGTTAAGTTAATAAGCTGTAATGTACTGACTCTTTAAAAGAGCAGTAAACTAAATATCTTCTGCAAATATACAGTGGCAGGGGTTGTGTATTGCAAAGATACAAAGAACAGTTCAGAGGCTGGAGTTCACTGATTGTTACCAGTGTTACCAGGTGAGGTTTGGGCCAGGAAAGCCTTGAGGAGTTTTCTGGGGAGGAAGACAAACTAGTGTGGCCGGGAGCTGACACAGTCTAATCGCCAGCAAAGCTCACTCTTGCTGAGGCAGAGAGGTAACACAGTGGCTCACCGCTCTGAGTACCCCAGAAGAATGTTACACCCATGCATTCCCATGGGAAACTGACACACAAAGATAATATAATCTATTTCCAGCAGCAAGTCTAGCCTAAAGCATAGGCACTATTATAGAGACAGCGGAAGTGATATTTCTCAGGTCTCTGGAAAATTCATTTTACTGTGTGACATTTTTCAGTAGCTATGGATCCGTTGCCATTGCAATTCACCGCTGCTGTTTTCCATAGCACAGTCTGCTGCAGAGGCTATAGTCCAACAGCCATTTCCATCTTGCGGAGCACCCACCAGCTGCTAAGTGTCTATTTCTGAGGCTATTGTGGCCCCAGCTGCTGGAAGGGAGAAGGAGCTTTCTCTAGTCTTCCTCCTCCCTTCTCCCACCAGAGTCTCCTGACATATGTTTGGGTAGTGGGTAGGCGCCGCTTCTTTTCCTTTCTCCCAGTCTCTGCTACTTAGAGCTCTTCATGAGGGAAGAGGATATAGTGTCTGCCTTAATAAGCAGGAGCAGAGTAAAGCTGGCATGACTTTTCTCAGTGAAACTGCTGCCCATGTGGTTGAGAACAGCGTCAGTAAAACCAAGAACCACATTACTTTCACTTTGCTGCTGCTCAGGAAAACCATGAGCAGCAGCAGAGACACTGAAACTTGGTGTAGGCTCAGGAAAAGAGCACTGCCTTGGTTCATGTTTTGAAGGCTATTTTCCCAGCCCCGAGCTAGAAACAATTAAAATTTAAATTCTGCAGAAATTGCCTGGGAAAACTTCCCTCCCACTTGACAGTGGTGAGTGGATTATTTTTTAAACCCTGGCTTAATTAACATTTGGAATGCACTTTGAGATCCTCAGTTGAAGATGCTATAGAACTTTATGCAGTGTTGTTAATGACCAAGGCTAATTGAAACTGAGAGGATCTTTGGGGAGACTATGGAAAAAAGTTGCTGGAGCATTCTCTGATTGAAAATGCACACAAATGAAACTGCCCAACTTCATAGACTCTCTTTCTGAACTAAGACTGAGCTTGAGAATATATTTAATGAGACTACTTGCTTTTGTGCAATCTAACTGCCAGTTATTTAAAAAAATGATGCTAACAAGGCATTGCTAAAAAAAATCTAACAAACCTCTAAACAGAATTTAAATATGATGGAAAACTAACTTTTTTTTTTTAGCTGCATGATTAACAAATGGACAGATAGTTAACGCTCCTGTAACTTGGACCTTGAAATATAAAAATTCACCCCATGTTTTCTTTTTCCTCCTTCTTTCAAAATAGATCTGGTAAATCAATTATAGCTTAATGAGAGAAACTTGTTCTTTGATATTTTTGTGTGATAGTGAAGTGATAAATTCTTCAGTACACCTTCCCAGTTTCCCTTAATACTGATTTTTTTTTTTTTTTTTTTTTTTTAAGGGCACTGGAAATAGTTTCTGGTTTTTCATATTATGAAGTTTGAGCCAATTCTATAGGCCAAAGTTGGAATCGGGACTGGACAGCAGCATTTAACACAACCTCTTATACTGTACAAAAATCCCACCTACAACTAATGTGAGATGCTATAAGAATTAAAGAAATACCAAGACTGGGGAGGCAACAGGATCTAGTGGGTGAGGCACTGGACAGGGGAAGGGGCAGTAGCGTAGCTAGCGGGGTGCAGGGGAAGCAGCTGCTTCCCCTCACCCCTTTTCCCAAAAGTGGCGCCTGCCGGGCCAGGGCCGGGAGCAGCACTGCCAGAGGAGACATGGGGGGGGGGGGGGGGGGAGCGGCAGGTGTGGCCGAAGGAGAGAGGGGGCCGGCTCCTCGGCCATTGTGCCCCACGCGGCCCCAACATCGCTGCAGGCGCACCCACCTCCTGCGGCGGCTTAGGGCTCGGCGGCCAAGTGCTCCCCGCCCGGAGCCGGGGCTGGGATCCACTCGCGGTGCGGGGCCGGGATCGGCCAGGGACAGGCGGCGGCGGCACAGGACAGAACGTGAGCGGCGGGGATCCGGTGCCTTGCACTGGGGGGTCCCCTCTGGATGAGGGGCTCCCCGGGGCCAGGCCCGCAGGGCAGGGGTGCAGGCCATGCTGTCTGAACGGGGGGCCCTGGCGTGGCGCAGGAACCTGGAGCCCTGGGCGGGGGGAATGGGACCCCACGGGTGGGGCTGGGTGGCGCAGATTGGCGGGGGACACCTGCAGAGCGGGCTGGGCAGGAGAGACTCTCCAGGGACTGCGGGGGGACGGGGGTAGCTGCACCCCCGGGAAGCCCACAGGAGTCCTGAGCTGGGCCCAGGGTTAATCGGGGGGGCGTGGGGGGCGTGGCCAGGGGAGGAGCCAAGGGGGAGCGCCTTTTTTGTTTGCTCCCCCTACACTTAGACCCTGGCTACGCCACTGGGAAGTGGTGTATGTTAGTAGACCTGAGTTCTAGTTGCAACTCTGCTATTGACCTGCTGCATGACTTTAGGCAAGTCACTTCACCTCTGTGCTTGTTTTTTGTCTTGTATACTTAGGGTAAGGGACAGTTCTTGCCCTGAAAAGCTTACAATCTAACACACTGGAGCACTCCAATACAAATAGTTAATAGTAATAATGAGTTTCCTTTCTACATTACTAACCTATCTGGGTTGGAGGATTCTGGACTAGAGGTAAACAATTCTTTTTCTTACTCTCAATCTTTGATGTTTTCTCAGACTCATTTTTCCCATGATAAGCAGTTAAAAATGGGAGCTTAAATGCAGAACCAACACAAGGGACTAAATGACTTAATATATCTGGAACCAGTGAAATTTCAGATGGCCATTAATGAAAATGAAACAGTTTTGCCAGTGAACATTCTGCCAGTGAGTGAAATGAAATGGGAAACCAACGAAGTCTGAAAAAAAACAGATGTCTCATGGCAAACTCAGGGAACAGATTTAATCTCATAGAACTTGAGTGCATATGCACTCAGAATAGACTATTAATCAGCATATTGTGGAATAGCATAGCCCTTGGATGCCGGAGCAATATGCTGATCTAGTTCAAAAATCAACACCCCCTTCCCCTGCCACCTCCAAAAAAAACCCAACCACATTCTGGAAATGCTGGGTTCATCTGATGAGAGGTGATTGGAAAACATGTTACAGTTTGAGAGGCATTTCACATAGGGGCAAGAGAATGGGAATTTAGTCACCTGACTGTCAGCAGGGGCTTGTCTACATTTGAAATGCTACAAGAGCACAGCTTCAGCCATCCACATGGAAGCACTACAGTGGCCTGCTACCTACACTGAGGGGAGGGGTTCTCCCTTGGGCTAGGTAATCTACCTCCCCAAGAGGCGGGAGCTAGGTTGATGGAAGAATTCCTCCATGGATTTTTCACACCCCTGAGTGATGTAGCTGAGTCAACAACTTTTTCCATGTAGACCAGGCCTCAGAAATTCTCAGGCAAATATGTTTGGCTGAGAAAACAATGCAGACTGTTAAAAGGCTACTGGGGGAAGGAAGACAGATGAGCTGCCACCACTACAGCTTTAGGGTCTTGGAATAGACATTAGCACTATAGGCCAATAAGGCTCCCCACCACTTGTGGTAAATCATTCATGCAAAGGATACACAGGGTCTCACTAGAAGTTGGGGAGCAAAAATATCCAGCCAGGATAAAGCTACATTATGACAGATCTGTAAAGTTCCCTAGAAACTAAATATAAGTGAATCTGTTGATATACAAAGCTCTGATGGGAAATGTAAAGCTATTGTGAACAGCACATTGCAAATATTCCACGTTTGTACAGAACTGAAACATCCCAGAGTACAATTCTCAGATGAAATATGACACCTGAAAAGAGCAAGGGAAGAAGTAATGAAGGGGAGACAAGATTGTGGCTTTCATGGGCTGCCTACTAGCTCCCAGTAACCCCCCCCCCCGGCAAGAGTGCATAGCAGGACTCTACATGTGCATACGGAAGCCTGGCTCAGCAATAGCTTCTACAAGAGACACTGCAAATGTCAACAGCGGCTGTTTCCCAAGTCTATCCCTGCTCCCTTCACACACAAGTCACGGTCCCCTGAACATGTGCTGGTTGTATGGAAAGGTTTCAGGGGAGGGGGAAGGAGTATGGTGACCCTGGGGAGGCAGCATGATCCAGTGAATAAAACACAAGCCTGGGAATAAGGAGACCTGGCTTCTGGCCCTCATGCTGCCTCGGACTCTCTGTATAAGCTTGAGTGAGCCATTTAAACTTCAGTGCCTCAGTTTCCCCATCTGTAAAATGGGGATAATAACATTTGTCTTCATTGGTAAAGCACTTAGAGATCTACAGAAAAAGTACTATATGAGAGCTAAATGTTCCTTATTAATAACTTTTCCCCCTCCCCTCCTTAAGTAGTTACTGGCCAAGTTCAGCTGGCATTTGTACTTGGTCATCCCCTGTGAGACATCTAGCAAAAGGAAGTGTCCTAGCACAACAAAAAGTTTCAACAGCTCTGTTTTGAATTCTTTGGTAGCTGGGCTGTAACTAGGGTGGGGTGAGCAGAGCAGCTGCCCAGGGTACAGAGCCTCCGGGGGTGCAAAAATGGGGCAGCACACAGGATCAGAGGCCCGGGGTGTCAGCCAGAGCCCAGGGTGCTCAGGGACCCCCTCCCTGCTGGATCGTGGAGCAAGTTCCCCAGCACTAAGACCCTGGCAGGGTGCTGACTGCCAGCTTGGCGCCTACTGAGCATGCTCATTGCTCAGTAACATCTGGTCAAACTGCTGCCCTTGCTGGGAATTAAAAAAGTTAAAGGGGGGGGAATGGGCAGGGTCTGACCAGGGAGTGGAAACTGACTGTGTGGGGCGGGTGGGGAGGGGGTGTCAAGCGGCAGGAGGCAGGGACAGGAGAGAGGCTGAGCAGCAAAATTTGGGGTAGGAGTCAGGGTTCAGCCCAGGGTTGAGGTACTGCCAGATAGTGGCAGAGGGGGGTAACAGTTACCCTGATGGGATGAGCCACCTGCCCCGTTGGGAAAAAAAGGGGGCGGGGGGACAGAATGGTTTTCATGCTTAGGAGGAAGTGTTCGGAGAAGAAAAATTAAGAAGTCCTGGGTTGCTTGTGATTTACAGCTAGTGGAAGCCACAGGAGAAACAAAGAAATAAACACTGCACAAGTAAAACATGCCTTTTTAGTCACCAGGGATAAAACACATCCTGCTCTCTGCTTTAGGAGTGTTTTCCTGTTACTGTGACCTACCCTTACTTGTTGCTTCCCCCGCCTGAGCCAATCCTTATTACAGAGCAGAATAAGGAGCCTCCCTCTGATCCATCGTTATAATGCTCCAGTATCTGGCCAGCAAGGTGCACTCAGACATCAGGGAACTGGCACCTTCACAGCACCATGGCCCCAGATGCCAAACACAACTTGGCTTTTCTTTTAAAAGGTCTCTAATTTTGGGCTAGGGACAATTTTCAGTTGTATCCAGACAGACAATAATACAGGCCATTTACTGCACTGGTTGCAGATCTGGATTGGGGCTGCTGGTGAGATATACACTGGCAAAGCAGCACGTCTACTGTGACCTGTGCTTGTAGCATTCTGGGCTGTGACCCAGCAGTCTGTTCCTGGCACCCTTTATGGACTGGGGCCTTCACCTCAGCGATATGTCCATCCAGCCACTGTAACCATGGCATTGGCACGCTCCTGCTGAAGCACAGCATAATCTGATTTCACAATCACCATAGCCATATATGTTCCTCTGTCTCCACGCTTAGGTGTGAGGAGGATACTATAGGGATGTTAAAGGATTGTGTGAAAAGTAATGTGGCAACTAAAAGTATCAGACAGTAGCTTTTATTGTCTACATACTGTATTGATATGCAAAAATAAATGTGTTATTTCTCTAATATTCTAACTCCTTATCTAAAACCCCCCACAAGGGGTGCAAATATGCTTGCGCCACTCGCCCAGGGTGCTAAAATGCCTAGTTACAGCTCTGTTGGGTAGTTCCAACAGTCTGCAGTGAGCAGATGGGGGTGTAGTTAGCACTATTAAGTGACCTATTAATCACTTACGTTTACACAGATCTGTTAAGTAAAGCATCCCAGAGTGTTAGCGAGGGAGAAATCAAGAGTGAAATCAAAAGGCACATCTAGGGTTTTGATTTAAACAGTGTCAGCAAATGCTCTCAAAAAGAAGAAAACTCTTCCACCACAGGACTGTAGCCAGAAAACTGCACTTAAAGTATTGAAGTCTTGACTTGAAAAGCATCTCAACAATAAATACATAAGGAAATATATTGGAAAGACAGCCTGCTGGCTCAGCTTGTAGGACAGACAGCAGGCCCAAGTTCAAACCCAACCTCGGTGTTACTTCTGTAAATTTGGCATTCCCTAGAGAAGGCAAATCCAATCTGCAATGCCTGTAATAGTGCTGCTAATTATTCACACTTCAAGTGCTTTCCACCTGCGCTCTCCATGCACTTTACAAACATTCATTTATCTGCAGCAACTGTGAGGGAAAAGTCAACAATGTAAGAAACTAACTAGTGTGTGCACACACCAATCTGAACTACGTATCTCGGTGTCATCAGCCGTGTACGGCTGATAGATTCTCCTTCAGTTTTAGGTGCAGAAGAACCTGCACTGTAGGGCTTCAGTTATCATGAAGGGCGTTGCCCTGGAATGCAGTACAGGGGCAGCCAGGATAGCCTAGATGGCCCCAAATATTCCAGACTGTAATCCTGGTTTTACAGATAGAGAAACTAAGGCGAAGAGTTTAAGTGAGATGCCTAAAGTGACACAGCTTGGCCAAGCATAAACCCAGAGCTCCTGCCTCTCACACACTAACCGAAAGACCCAACTTTCCTTTGCAGCTAGCTATCAAATGAGTTAATTTTGTAAAGAACAGAACTGTTCTGCCTTACTTACCTAAATAGGCTAAATGCATTGATACTAATGATGGGAGAATGTTAAAAGGATAATCAGATTGGAGGCTGTGCAGTCATTGCAATTCTGTATGGCCACTGCATGTTTAAAGCAAAGAGTAGCCCTTTTCCCCATACAGCAACTCTAATGGAAGAAAATACAAGAGCACTAAACATTGCTTTTAGCACTCAATATAGAATATTCATAACACATGTGGAATGAAAAATGGGGATAGGGAAGTGGAAAGAAAATGAGAGAGAAATTTTGAATCTCCAGAAAGCTTTCATTTGAGTTCTGAGCAACTGTACATGTAGATTTATTTTATCCAAACTGGGTTTGCCTATGCTTAGCTCATATCCTTACTTGTTTTAGTTGAGTGGCTGAGCTACACGAGGAAGACATTAGTAACCAAGAGGTGGTGCTTTGTTTAGGAAGTTCTGAGGCAGATGTGATACAAAATGGAAATTCATCCCAAAGCAAGGACCTAAATTGCCAACTCTGGAATCAAGTTATTCATAACACAGGAGAGCGAGCTGGGCCAATACTATAACATGTAAATGAATGTGCTTTGAGTGTGTTTTAGCATCTTTTTATGTTCCATGAAGTTTCTAATGAATTAGTTTGCTGGCAGGAATATCACCCTGGCAGCAAACTATGAATGCATATTGCAGAATATTCATAGAGAATGAATGTTGAACCTGTAAACATGAATATTTGTTTACACCAACATCTGATTCAGAGTTCTGCTCATCCAATCAGGGAGCAGACCAAAACCACATGATCATTCTGAACAGCTCAAATTTCAAATACTGAATGCTAGCAACAAACTCATCAGTAAGCTACACACCAAGAATTGTTCACAGAAATGATTCAGTGAATAACTTCAAAAAACAAATGTGAGCAAGTTGACCTGTTTGTAGCTCGGTCCTCTTCTGCCTACAGTGGCCCAATTAATTGAATTACATTAAATTTCCTATATACAAAACATATAGTGCCAAATTCTGCCCACAAGCAAGTGACCATTGTTCCCACTGAGATCACTGTACATGTGTGTGTCAGGGTGGAATCTGGCCCCTTGGTGTTACAGGATTTTGTGCTGCATTTGCCTGCATATGGGAGCTTCTTTTTTGAGAACACACAGGAGGAAGCTTGGTCACCCATTAATTATCTATCAACAGGCTTTTGTTTATGTTGGCAGACTTGCAGGATGGGCATGGTGATGTGGTGGGAGGGAGACATGGAACTTCCCTCTTATCTGGATCTATGATCTCTTTATATGAAACGCAGCTAAAAACCATTTTTTGGTACATTAAGAAAATTACTGCTTTACTCCTTCACAGAACAGCAGAGAGTCACCACATAAGTGTTTGGCTTCTGCAAGGCCTTTGTGAATGTGTTGGAGAGCTAGGTGACAGTGCTGAATATGGTACTTAAAGTCTGTAGCTGCTACTGTAATTGGCAAAATCCTGTATGTTTTCTGTTTTGGAATGAATGTTCATGCTTCTCAATGTTCATTCTCACCCCTTCCTAAGGGCTCTCTCACCCAGACATTTTAATATGATGATGAATGAGTCACAATGGAAAGGACCTAAAGGCCGTTAAGAAGATTCTGGTTGTTATTTGGATGCAAGTCAGGCATGAGTGTCAACTTCATAATTGTGAGAGAGCATCTGGGTCTGATCCTGTGAGGTGCCGAGTGTCCTCTGCTTCCACTGACTCGTCCATTTAAAGAGTGCATTAATGGAGAAGATTAGGGGATAAAATCTAATTACAGCTCAGCGTATCTGAAATCCTGGCATGTCTGCTGTCTTATCAGGTTTTTTGGATAGATCTGTGAACTTTATTCTTCTGTCTCTGTCCCTATTATCCTTCAATAATAACCTAGAAGGAGAGTTCTCCTTGGAGACGAAGGACACTACCGCTGTACTGCATGTTGCCTTCCAAAAGCCAGTGAGTGGAAACTTCCAAGGTTGCTACACAACGTAAGCAGCCCTGGGCACTGGGGAACCACGCAGCTGCTGACACATGGCGCAGGAACATCATGGGAGTTGTAGTTCCGTGTGTGGAGAGCTGTTCCCTCTCCTCTATGAGGCCCCTCAGAGCCTGGGAACACAGGCAAGAGACAACCCCCCCCCCCCATCCACACACACACTTCCCCTGCTTGAGTCCCCCCCACAGCTTCTCTGCCACCCAGTCTCTCCCCAGCCCTGCCTTCGGAGCTTGGCCACCTTTCAGCCATGCCAACCAGGATGGCGGGGGTGGGTGGTTGGACTGGACAGGGAGCCCTTGCCTGGGGCTGCTGTGACAGAGAAAGCTGCTGCTGGCAAAGCTCACAGGTGGAAGTATATGATTCTAGTTTTCTCCCAATTCCTTTGCCAACATATTGCACCACTGAAAATGCAGACCTTTATTTCCAGCTAACCTGTCTTACAGAATAAAATTCTTTCTTGGAGAGCTATCCAAATAGTCTACACCACTGGTGACGTGGGCCAGAGTTTTCAAAAGTGCTCAGCACTCACAATTGGGGCCATTCCCCCTTCCCTCATCATCTAGGCACCAACATAAGTGGTTCTTCCAAAAAATCTAGCTCAAAATGTTTTATAACAGACCCAGCCAGAAGCCTTAATGTTTACTTACACTCAAGCTCTTCTAAAATCTGACATTACCTGAAAAAAACATGTCTTGGAGGGTAGGAGGGGGAACCTAATATACTGGCCACAGAATGGAGGCCATCAGGATGCTACACTTTGACTAATTCTATTACATATATTGATACAACTTAAACTGTCTGATATATGCAGTGTTATGCTTGGAGGAAAACATGATCCAATTAAAGAAGAGAGATTCCTCAGATATCTTTGAGATGGAGATATTCCCTATTGCTGCAGTTTGGCTTTTTTTTTTTTAAAATGCATTTAAGGCTGGCAGCCAGCTGGATAGTTCCAGAAATGGAAACCCTCTGTTTAGCCACGGAACAGGTCTAGCATGGGTAGTGGCAGTACAAGCTTCCTTTGATGGTACTAGAAACGGGCCTCTAATCCATTCTGGAGCTACCATCCACAGGGGTCAGAGAGGCCTGGTTCAGCCTCCAGAGCCCATTTAATCCTCAGCCTCTGCTGAGACTGCCAGTAAAGCTGGCAATTTTGATGAGTCTTGTGCACACACCTATCTGCTAGAAATTGCACTGAGACCAACCAACGTAGAACCTACCTGACAGATGAAACCAGTAGATGAGCACTGCCGAACCCACAGGCTGAATTTCCGCTTTTTCCTTTTGCGTAGCTCCCGCTCTGTGCATGTGGCAATGAAAACTGGGTCCTCATCGATCAGCGGTTCATGTAGCACCTATGATCAAAATAAGTATATTACTTTGTTTAGAAGTAACAGTACTGTAAAGTCTCCCAAGGCAATGTTATCTCTGTCATGATTGCACTTGCTACCCCATAAGAGAAAGAAATGCTACTTTTGCTCAGTTCTCTCATCTAGCAGAAGCACTATGGCCCATCACCACAAGCCAAAATGCTCTCTTGAGCATTGAGGACTATGTGAAAGAAGTGAGATCCTTAGGAGTCTGTCCCTTGGTCGATCCACCCTAATTTTAATTGTCCCCAATGTTGACATTAGACTGCATTCATGTCCTCCTTGTCACAATGTTATATGCCTCTCCAGGTGATTTATAATGTGAAACTATCCAATGAGAACTTCAAATACATGCTTATTCATAAAATATTATTTTATTTTGCAGAGCGTTTTTTGTGCCAATTATATCCTACAGTATTTTGCAGGTTTACATGACATAGTTATTGAGCAAAAAATAAACAGCAGAGGGGGAGAGAAATTAAAGAGGTACTCAAGGGAGATAAAGATGCTTTCTGAGGCCACTTGAGAAAAGATGGAGATGAAGGAATTTTGTTCCCGATGCCAGGAGCTGCAGAGGAGAAGGCTCTTGCACCAGTAGCAGTGAGATTCTGTGAAAGGACAGACAGGAAGCTGGGGCTAGATGAGCAGGGACAGGAATATAAAGAGGTAAGTTCTATGATGCAGACTGGAGCAAGTCTATGGTATGTTTAAAAATGGGGCAATTTTGCACCAGCAACATAGCATGAATGGGGAGCCAGTAGAACTATTTGAGGATGTGGATTATATAGTTTGTGCTTCTTTAAGTGTGCATGAACAACAGCAGTAGCATTCTGCGTGTGCTGGGATGTGGGAAGGCTGGAAAAAGGAAGGTACAATAGTCATGCTGAGTGGAAACGAAGACATGAAGGTGGGACACTATACACATTTTCAAAGATTTGCACTGGTTGCAAATGGCTTCTATTAAACAAGACCATAAAAGTTCCCATACTGGAACAAGATAATTGATCCATCTAGTACACGGTTCTGACAGTGGCTAGTCCTGGAGGCCTCAGAGAAAGGTGGAACAGGCCTGACAGTCCACAGGCAACCTTAATTCCAGCACTTCCTACCTCGAATGTTTGACTCGGCAATCTTAATATTTCTTTTAACATAATTTTTTGTGTGGAATTCTTTACAAAGGTGGAGTTCCTTTAGTGCTCCAGGAGTTACTTACACAAGAGTGTTCCTATCACTCCTATTGCCTTGTGGCCCGCCACTGTGGCCTAGGTTTTTCCAATGTAGGTATGCACAGTTGTGTAGTGTGAGGACATAAACACAAAGAGCCATGCCGTAAACAGTAACTATAGAAATCCAGGACTAGGAAGTCCCTCCTTTATGAAGCACCCCCTGGAACACATCTTGGTCCTCTCTGGTAACTGTGGAGGATCAGGAACTCTATAACCATTACATATCTCCCTTTCCTGATGATAAAAAGTAAATAAAACAAATTATCAACCTGTGTGGGTCTTATATATTTTTATTTTGTGTGCGCACACACAATTCAACTTCAATTTAAACAGATGTATTCATCTGTATGCATCTAATTATATAAAAAAAAATCAGGGCACTTTTCTTGCAATGTTACTGCTGCATTAAGCATGGGGTGTGTGTGGAGATGTGGCACACCCCTGTGTAAAGTCACCTCAGAGGTAGCCACTTGTCTCTCAAAAATTGAAGTGGTTAAGACATCATTCCTTCAACCCAGAAGAGGCACACATGTTCTCAGGCCCGTGGCTGCTGCATGACTTCATTTAGACACACTCCAGGTTTTAATGGCTCATAAAACATTCACGGCACCATCTGAAAGCACTCTTGCAAAACGTACAGATTACCTACATAAATATAGATGCAGACGTGAGGAGGCATGCAAATTCTCCTGGCTTTTGGGGAAGCTGCAGTTGCCAGCCCACCTAGTGCCAGTTATCCCAAAACGATTGAACCTTCTTCTTCCTTTAGGATCAAGTCAACGTATAGTTTAAGTATACACAACACTTTGCACGTTTGTAGCAACTTTTCATTTGAGGATCTCAAAGCACATTGCAAATATTAATTCTCTCAACACTCCCTTGAGGTGGATATTTATACATATTTTGCAAATGGGGAAACTGAGATACAGAGAGGTTGTGACTTGCCCAACATCATCTCACTTAAACATCTGGTACAAACCTATATTCAATCATAAGCCTTCCTAAAAAAGAGGGGGGGAAAAAACAACAAAAAGGGGGGTTGATCGGTTATTTATTTCCCTTTTTCTAGTCTCTTAAACTGGCTATTGTTTAGTATTGTGAAGTGTGTGTGGGGGTAAGGGGGTGTACATGTACACACATCCTCTAGTGGGTTGAATCTGCACTGCATAATAGTACCACAGGTCCACTAAAAAAAACGTGTACCCAAGTGGCAACAGATGAAGCATTGACCCCAGTAGTTGAGGCTCAAACCCCCTTCCCGCTGGCTTTTCCAGGTAAAGGCAGTGATTTCTTTACATGCGTTTGTTGGGGAGGGATGGGATACCAAGGAAATTCTCCTGTCCTCCTAAACAATGTGAGCCAGATTCTCAGCTGCTTTAAAATCTGTGTAACTGAAGCTAATGGAACAACAACAGGATCTGGCTCTCTGTTAATTGGTTCTGTACTTTAAATAAACTTCCCAACCTGGGGCAGGGGGTATTATTTCCTCTATGTACATTTGTTTGCATTATCATATGCTAAATATACCATAGTACAGAGGTAATTAACTAGTTTGTGTCAAGGTCCAAATTTCTTGTCAAAGTCCAGACTCCAGAGAGAAGAATACAAAAAACAATGACGATAATAATAAGTAAATAAGATTTCACTATGTTCAAAAGTATCTGGGGGTCTAGATTTGGCCCATGGTCCACGTGCTGACTGCCCCTGCCACAGTACCATGCTCTGTTTACCTCATTCTTCAACTTTGGATATTAGCTTCCCCATCCCCTTGTACAAAAGGAGTTCACAAAATCCCCAAGTGTGATGTCTTCTGTAGCATATGCACCTCAAAAAAGAGCATGCAAAAGTTTAGCATTCACTTAAAAATATATGATGTGGATTTTGGGATAGGAGACAGGAATTTGGGTCTCTGAAAAATGGTAAGCTGCCCCAATAACACATGTAATATGATGCCCCTGGATAGGTTATCGTCAGCAGGAATTGAAGGCAGGACCTCAAGCATGAGCCTTTACTGCCGGAGCTAAAGAACCCAGGCTTCATAACTCCAAGGCTGCACCAGACTCACAAGCCTCCTGTGGACTAGCAACAAGAAGGTGACAAGCACCACAACCTTAGCATTGATTACACAAACCATCCAATCAAGATAACAAAGGAATTTAAAGGTAAGAACACACATCTGTTGGGGAGGCGGGGGTAGGGGGAGAGGACCGACAGGAGATGGGCCTGTGCCAAAACCTCTGATTTGGGGACCACAGGTTTGGGAATACTAGAAATCCAGATATGGATAAGAAGGCTGCAGCTTGGATACCAATTTTTTAAATTAAAGCCAGCCAATGAAAACATACTAGTGGACACACAATTACCTTGGCTGCCTCAGGAAAAGTTAACTCAAACCATCCAGAAACAAGTGACAGAATAGAAACCCCTAGGCACAAAATGGCCACCCCCCAAAGTTTTCCAAAAATCCCTGGATCAGAGAAAAATGGTGGTGGTGGTGAGGAGGGTGTTTCCACAATACAATTGCCATAGCTATAAACAGGACACATCCAACCGCCCATCAGAATGAGCTCTTTCTTGCCATTTCCCCTTGTATCTGTTCAACAGGATTAGTATTTATGTTTTCGCTTGGCCCTTACATTCTGGATCTTTTACTTCCCCTTATTATACCATCTGCACCCTGGGCAATTCCCACTTAGCGGTCTCCTCCCGCCCTCCCCCCAGAGTGCCACCCGCCCCGCAGAGCACCGCGCCGCCGGAGAGCCCCCCGCGGAATGCCACGCCGCGCTCCCCCCGCCGCCCCTTACCAGGTGCCGCCCCAAGCATGTGCTTGGGTGCCTGGTGCCTGGAGCCGGCCCTGTTCGCTTGGCCCTTACATTCTGGATCTGATACTTAACCTTATTATACCATCTGCACCCTGGGCAATTCCCACTTAGAGGTTTTTTCCCCCCTCTTGCTTCAAGCTGGTGGAGCCCTGGTCCCTCAGGATGTTGGGAATACAATTCCTTTTGACTCCACAGAGAGCTAGAGCACTCAGCCCCTTGCAGGATCAGGTCTGGATTGTACTCCAGTAAGATACTTATTCCTGTGATTGTCTTACTATTTTTAAAGAACAGACTTAAAACCTCTTTCTCGTGTCTAATTATTTTTGGTGTTTGATGTTCAGCTTGATATGGCTGAAGGGTGCTTTATAAAAATCAATACACACATTGACAAGGGAGCCTAGGGGTGGGGGAAATGGGAGCTAAGAATGGCTGTCACCTTAAAAAAAAAAAAAAAAAAAAAAAGAGGGAGAAAAGAGTCTCTGTACAAAACAGAGCACAAATATACAGACTGCATGTGGAGATTCAGACGCTTAGTCATCGCAAACATGATACAGGTGATTCTATTGATTAAGTTTTCAGACCTTGTAGGGGGGAAGGTATATGTGGGAGTCACATTATTTGCTAATGGGATTTGTGCTTTTCAAATGTCCCACAGGAATCCAGCGCTCCGAGCATTTACAAACACGGTGATCAAGCTTCTAAGCCCTTGATTTTTGCACCCACTGAAGTCAATGGGTGGGATGCCCTGTCCTCAGAATGTTTTCTGTGTTTGATTTGCTGTTTTGCCTTGGCATCAGAGACACGGCGTATCCTAACATGGAGGGTTCTGTCTCGTGGCTCCTATCTCAAACTGATTAATGTTTGGACTGTGAGCTGCTGCACTATCCTGAATTTTACAGCCACAATGGGTGGCTGGTATCTCTCTCTTCCCCTGCGAAATAGGCAAATATCCATTATTTGCTACTCAGCTCTATTTATTTTTAGCCACACTTCAATGGCAAAGTATTTTAAGATAAGACTTGCCATGCCGGGTCAGGTCATACATCCACCTAGTCTGATATCTTCCCTCTGATCATAGCCAATACCCAATGCTTCAGAGGAGGGCAAACACTCTTATAACACATCTCTTTTTGCAATACTATAGCACAAGAAACAGACAAGAAAGAATGTCCTTTTGCTGCTCTCCACAATAGATCAGCTTTGCACCCTGAAAGCATGAGCTTGATTAAAAGGTATTTCAAGTAGAACATTTTGAATTACATTTGTTTTATTATTTTCCTAAACTCCTGAAGGTGGGAAATAGTATCGTCCACAGAGCTGTTTGCCATATTTAACATTTTGTGCCGTGGATGGAAGAGTAAATGATATAGGTTGCGAGTATTTTAAGTTACATTTCCTTGATCTTGGTTTATTTGGTTACTTATCAGATTATGTGTCAATAATCAGATAAGTAACGGTAACAATAATAGCACAGGTTTCCATGTTTGGTTTCTCAATGTCTTATATGAAACTTGCTCAGCTTACAAGCCTGAAGTCCTCCCCCACCCCCACTGCAACCTGAACCTGGAATCTAAAAATCCAGCTGAGTTTTATCTGCCTCCTACACCAGCACCAATAATAAAGAGTCCACAATTAGAACTTGGTTGACATTTTTGTCAGCATGCAGGCAATAAGATCCATCGCTGCAGGGCCAACAGCAGCGAAAACATGTTTTGATCAGTAAGGCAAAGAAACATGGCTCAAGAGACAGAGCCAAACCCTAAGTGGATGGGCACCTGCAACTTCTATTGTTTTGAGAGTTGCAAGCCTCTCAGATTCTTGCTCAAGAGAGCAGATGCTCAGAGCTAGAAGGTGCCACTTATACTCAGTCATAGTCACACTGAATTGTGTCTTCATACTGTAATGTCTAACTCTCTCTACAGGCAACTTCTCTGCAGTTTCGGTATTAATGGTCATTGGTAAATAACCTAGAGTATGTAGCAAGCTAACTCTTACCTGGGTTTGGGAAGGCCTAAAAGTAGAGTCAAAGCCATGCTGCAGAGAGTCCAGAAAAGGCTGAATTTTGTAGAGGCCGTGTGTCATCTGGCTGGAACGGAAGGCCACAATGTGGAAGTACTTCAGGATTTTCTCAAACCGTGGCTGTGTCATGATCAGCGCAATGCTCTTGTTGCTGTAGAAGCCACTGCTCCAAATGCTGAGGACAGACTCGCAGTGGTGAATGCTTGTGGAGATCATGTAGCCTAGGAAGGCTTTCATTTCTGTTAGCGTGACTTCCATCCAGGCATCATCTTTGCCAAATCTCTCCTGGTACTTCTTGGCATACATGTTGGTTTGTACCACCATGTTCTTTAGTACATTGTCAGGGACAAAGAGCTGAAAAAAGTCCATGGCACTGGCAGTTGGGGGCATTTTATGGGTTGGACCTAGAACAAAAGTGGGGAAAAAACAAGCTCATTTCTGATTAACTATTCATCATAGTGGTTAGTTAGATTGATAACTAACAACTATTAGACCATCCAATCCCTTGCTTCAGCCAGTGCAGGAGAGTTTCCTACAGTACATTGTCTAGTCTTTACACAAAGTCCCAAGTGATGGAATTTGGGCCACTTACCTTGTTAGGCTATCCCACCGAATAAACAATCTGTGTCAGAAATGTTTTTCTAATATTCAACCTTAGTTTCATATCATTATTTCTGGTTACACCCCATATATCACTCTAAATAATTCCTCTCCCTCTTCAGTATTATGCCCTTCAGCTATTTATAGACTGTCAATTCCTTCCTAGGCCTAGTCTACACTTAAAATTTAGGTCAGCATACCTACAGTGCTCAGGGATGTGAAAAATCCACACCCCTGAGCAATGCCGATCTAACCCCCAGTGTAAATGCGGCTAGATGGATGGAAGAATGCATCTGTTGACCTAGCTACTATCGATCACTGAAAGCGGTGTCTACGCTACAGGGTTATGCTGGCATAGCTGTAGTTACATTGCTGTAGTGTACACATGGCCTTAGTCTCTAAGCCAAGCTATACATATTTAGCATTCTTAATCTTTCCCCATATATCGGTCCTTCTAGCCCCCAATTGTTGTCATTGCTCCTCTCTGAATTCTCTCCAGTTTGTCTATCTTCTAAAGAAGATGGTACCACAAATGCAATATTCTAGGATCAGGCACATGACAGCCATATTGAGAGAGGTTCTTGCCTCCATGCAAGGTGACATAATTCCCCTGCAGTCAAAACTTGAATGGCTTTTTTTGCTCCTATACTGCATTTCAAGCGCCTGTCCAATTTTCTGTCCACTATCAGCCCTCTGTCTTTTTCAATGTTACCATTGGATGCTATTACCACCACCTTGCTGGTTACTACATACACATTGGTGCAACATTACATAAATCACCACAGTATCTAGGCCATGGTATCTGTGAATCTGATTTAGTACCCTCTGAAATCTATGGAATTTTGTCATTGATTTCAATCAGAGCAAGATCAGGCCTTTGTAGAACAAACTAAAACACCATATGGACAAGTTTTTCCATCTTGCATTATATACGATTCTTGCTGAGATATGTTCCTTATTCAGCACATCACCCACATAACAAAGGATAAACCTTGCACTTCCTCCCTCTAGTTACTTTGGTTTTTGACTGAACTGCAGAGAAAATGGAAAGTTTTCAAGCCTTTATTTTATTTTAACAGGAAAAAAAAAATACAAGGTACACTGAAAGCATGCTGATTACTGTTATGAGCCTTAGGTTCTTAACTCAGTACCATGTCTCCTACACCCTTAGCATGTGTACAGTCTCCTGTCCATCTAATGACTTTTGAGCAGACATTAGCATTTGAAATTCTGGTTAATACTGCAAGGAAAACACTTTCCTGTTATGTGACTACTTGGGTCCTGATTCAGCTTGAATGTCAAAGGCTCGAAGAAGAGAAGTGTGAAGTCCTGCAGCTTTGGATCATAAAGATTCATTAAAACCTCTTTTGGTTTTGGACTGCATGGTTTATACTCCCTGGATTTCTCCTTGAGGGCTTCCTCTTAACTTGGCAATAACTAAGAGATCAAGAGCTAACTTGGCATCAAGTTGCGTTTGCTTTACATACCTTGTTTCAGCTGCAGTCTGTGTTAAGCTCAAGCTATTTAGTTATTGCCTAGTAAACAAGAAGAACCTTTAGGATATTCTAACTCCATCAAAAAATGACACAAAGAATGTTAAGGTTGCAAAATTAAGCTATCAAGAGTGAAGAAATGCCAGGGGGAAAAAGTGAACTTATTTTATGAGAAAAGCTAATATAGGTAGAATTTTATATTCTAGTAGGTGATTATATTGTATGCAAAATAGTGCAGACCTATCAGCAGCTGAACTGTTATACACTTTACCAAAACAGGGGAAAAAAAATCAGTACACTGTGCAGAGACCAAGTGGAAACGTTCATCATAAATAGTGCATGTTTTTCAGATGTAACTGAGAACAAGGAGTTATAATGGATACATTTACGTAACCCAGACTATAACTGTCACTGCTGTTCTCTTTATCATAATAAAGCCGGTTACAGAGGAGTTCTGTATATCTGCCCGCCCAAACCAGAGTGAAACGATTTCTATAAGGCAAATTGGACTACAAAGGATCACAAAGTACAAGTCACAGAGCACAATGCCATAGAGTGACTGAATGCACCCCTGTATTCGCACCGTACGTACCATTGTAATAATCTTTGTACATAATATGCCCTGAGGTATCATTTGAAATCTAACAACTTGTTGGTCAATAATATCATGGAGAAACATATGTAAAGTTATGAACAAACTGAAATTATGACTGAAATGTGTTTACCAGACAAGTCGGGGGGAAGAGGGGGGTATAAACCTGTTTCTCAAAGACAAAGGACAAGCTACCCAGGTCTCATCAAAGCTGATTGGCAATCACTGGTCAAATGGCCATTCTTTGGTAGCCAACGAGCAGGCGCAGATCAATCTGCATTTTAGCAAACCACAACATGGAATCTCTTTCACCACAAGGCTCCCTGTCTCCATCCTCACAGCTAGCAGGAACTTTATTTAGAGAGAACTCTCAGGAAGATGCATTTCAAAGGGCAACAGGACTATAAAAGTGAGTGCCAAAAACACCCCTTGGACTCTCTTGCTCACTCTTTCACCTAAAATGGCAAAGAAACCAGCCCTTTAGACTTTGGGGGCAGATCCTGACATGAGAAGGGATTTTACCTTAAACCAGGTCTAATTTAAGTTTAGTTACTAAAAAGCATTTTATCTTTATTTCTCTTATAATCATTTCTGACTTCAATACCTCACGCTTGTACTCTTTAAATAATAAAACAAGTTTAATTACAATCAAAACTAATCCAGCATTGTGTATAAACTGCATTGTTTGGTAACCCCAATTAAAGTAGCAAACTGTTGTATATTGACTCCCTACAGGAGCCATGGACCTATAACATCCGAACTGTCCATGAAAGGGCTGGACAGTGTAGAACACGTGTTTTGGAGGAGAAATTGGGACTGGGAGTGTGTCGGGGTCACCCTGCAGGTAGTAACTAAGGCTGCAGGAAGCCAGAGTGTATCTAGTGCTTACTGACAGGCTGCTGGGGTCAGAGTTACTGGATTAGGGCTGTGGCTATACATAGAAACTCAGGGTTTGACCTGCATGCTGGTGGGCTGATTGTGAGCAACCCAAATTGAGAGCTACAGCAGCAAAGCATTGTGAGGCACCCAAGATTGCAGGGCAGGTCATGACAACACCTAACTAGTTTGGATTGCACCCCAGAATGCGATACTCAGGAATTACCTGCAGGCTGATGTTTAGGATAGCTGCAAAGGAAGGGCAGCACCGAGCAGCTGAGAGAGAGAAAAGGGATCGATGACGTGTTATGAAAACGTTTACATTTTCTTTTGAATAATCACTCAATTAAGCTTCACTGTTGCCCACTAGATATGGCTCTTTGATAACATGACTTATATAAGAACTCTTGCCTAGTTATACTCCTGGGAGAATTCTGTGCCACTGTGCAAGTGCAGAATTAATATGCCCTGCAGCACAAGTGATTCTGACGGGGAGGTAAAGGGAAGTTGCATTTACACCTTTTGCCCACTAGAAGGCACCAGAAGAGGGCAGCAGGCTCATGGGCCCGATCCGCCAGCCTCAGAGAGGGAGGGCAGAGCCTGCTTTCCTCACTGTGCCCTGCCAGCAGGGCCAGGTGAGGAGGCACAAGATGGGGGGGGGGGGGGGGGACAGACAGAGTGGGGCACACGGTGTTGCTGAGGTGTCACACAGACTAGGGTTCAGAAGGGATAGTGGGAGAGACTGGGGTAGAGGTACAGGAGCTAGTGGGGTGACAGCATTGAGCCAGGGACTGAATGGGAATGGGAGTGAAGGGCCACATGAGGACAAGAGAGAGTGGGGGGGTTCAAGGATACATGGGGACATACAGGGCCATCCTGAGGCATACGCAGCATAGGGCACCCAAAAATTTGGAGATCCCCTAGAGATTCACCCTCCCGCCTTTCCTATCCCTATCCCTGTTCTGACCCTTCCTGCAGGCTAGCTGCTGCAGCTTGGTGAGTTTTCCTCCAGAGGGGATCTAGTAACTTAAAAGTGAAAAAGTCTTCCAGCTTGCCAGACCTATTAGCACAACACTGAAACTGTTAAAGAGCCATTAAAGTGGTAATGAAGCCATTTAACAGCATTTGCCAACTCCCAGGTATATACTGTCAGTTTCTGAATTTACTGAAAAAACAAAACAAAAACAGTTGTGCATTACTGTAATATTTACTCAGAACATGTTAGTCTACAGGTCCTTAGTTTAAAATTTGCTTTAAAAATATTTCATTACAGTGTTGCTGAAGATTATAAAATCACATCTCTAAAAAATCCTTGCATAGATTTTTAGATGCACAATCTGAGTATTCATCTTTAGCCTTAAATGTTTGGATCTTCAGATATATAGTTTTTAAAATAAATCCTTCAAAAGACCACCCTTATCTAAAATACACATTTTAATTTTAATTACTTTAGTACAAAAAAATTGCTTCCAAAGTCTTCCTGTCCTTTCTGTTCACCCCTTTCTCCATTCACCCCCCTGTTGAAGAGAGCCCTTAAAGGGACAACACCCCTTTCCTTCCAGATAGCTGGACAAACGAGTTTCCCTTTCTTTACTTCTGACTATTTGATGAACTAGTTTTAAGAGAACCCTCCAGCGAAATCAGTACCTTAGTAAGATATAAAATCCTCTGTTATGCCCCAAATCTTTGGAAACATTTTTTAAAGTTGGTGAAATTTCATAAACATATATATATTGTTATGGAGATCACACAAAGTAAATTAGTGTTCCCTTTTTCTAAAAGCAATGAATATTGTTATGAACACACTAAACCTCTGTGACGGATTAATTTAAAATGTCTTTGTTTCAGTGAATTAAATATGTAGTAATCTGGAATGATTACTTTATGAAGGCTTAAGAGTACATTTAAAATACAAAATCAGCTTAGAAATACCGATTAAGAAAATGTAAAACAGAGAAGAGCTGCATCATGTATATCATAATATTTAATGTTGTATTCAGCAGGACAGCTGACTTGCCCTTACTACAAAGTATCCTTAGATGGGGCCATATTCACAGAGGCGAATGCGCCGGCGCTGCGTATTCTGCGTGAGGGAGAGGGTACGGGGTCTCTGCGGGGAACTGAGACTCTCCGCTGCTGTCAGGCGGGCCGGGTGGCTCGGTATCCTTTACTGTCTCGTCCCTCCCCCCCACGGGCTGAGCACGTTGGGCATAGGGGCACCAGTTTAATAATACTGCGTAGGGCCCCATAAATCCTAAGGATGGCCCTGGGGACATGCGCAAATATGTCTGACTTAATGGGAGAGGCTAGGGGTCAGCCTGGGTCTGCAGGGGGAGGCTCCCCAACTCCCAAACAATCCCTCCCTCCCACCCCCGCAAAAAAAACCCAACAACCCTGTTCCATATTTCTCCCTCCCATACCCAACAACCTTCCAGGTTCACTCCCAGGCTCCTTCTCTCTCCCTCAGCTCCTCCATTCCCTCAAGCCTTTGCTCTGCTTCTGAGGACTGTGGAAAATACAGTTCTGTATAGTAGTGTAAATGAATTATTACTCAAAGTCCTGTATTAATATGCCTAGTAAGAAATGTCAAAAACCATTTCTTGTATTTTATTTTTGCTGTCTGTAGTGTTACATGCATACTTGCTACTAGGTATTTTGAAATAAATTACCAAAATAATTGAAGCTGGCATGATTATATTGTGTTATTTTGACAAAATATGCAGAATTTTAAAATATTGTGTGCGAAATTTTTAGGCTTGGAATTCCCCCCCGGAGAATTAGTTATTGCATTCAGCACTAGGACCTAAGCACCCTACAAGGGGTGATGAGGGAGGCAATTTTGTAATCCCTGCTCTTAGGAGAAGCAGGCTGGGAGCAGGGGCAAAAGATATGTTCATACGGTAGAGGGCTTTATGAAGGTGAAATATTCTGTCCCTGAGACATGGGAATATTGACAGTATGTATATATTGGGCTCCATTTTCAGGAGGCTGGTTATGCAGTCAGGAGCACAAAACAGTCAATTTTGTGTGTAATTACATTTTCAATAGCTGTCACTTAAAGTGCGGTTCTGCCTTGAAAAGTGATTATGTAAAAGCAACATCATTTTACTCAACAGATCTGCTCTCTGTGCTCACACGGGGTCCTATTTGCTTTCTTTAGTGACAAAAAATAAGATTCTACTACTGTCAGCCATGCAGAACCCACGCAGCTACGGAAGAATGAACTGAATTCATTTCTGGCTTGCACGTCAACATAGTTGTTGACTAAACGTCATTTGCAAGGCCATCTGTCCAAACCTATTGTCTTTAAAAAATAGTTTGTCATATTTTACCAATGAAAATATGGAACCCTACAAGGATGCTTTTAGAGGGCTTTTTTTTTTTTTTTTTTAAGCACAATTGCACTTTAACAACACAAAACCTGTTACATGCTGAAATGACCAGCCTAAGATAAGTGGGCAAGCTTCTTTAGTTAATTGTTACCACCTATTTAAGCACACATGTATTTTCCAGAGGGAGCAAACTGTGCAATAAGCCTTGATTAGTGGATTTGCACCTTGAAGTAATTACAAGTTACAGCAGAACCTCATTTACTTGAGCCACACTTATCCAAAAGTTATCTGAAATTGGGCCACAATTCCAGATTTGTATCTTTTGCACTGAGGAGTCCTTATTTATCCAAAATCTTATAATAGAGGATTTCTAATTTTCCAGCTAAATCTTTGAATAAATGGGACTTTATTACACTGAAGAGAGTCCTGGGCTAGATATTCAGAGTGAATATTAGGGAAACAATTATGGACATATACATGTCCATTTGCAAACTCAATCTTAAAATTATTTTCAAATGCAATGGCAGTGCCATTGCACCAAGGTGTTTTGTTGTTTTTTTGAGGTGGGGTGTGTGTGTGCATTCCTGAGTCCACAACTTCACATGTAGACAGACCCCCATCCTACAATCAGATTCAGTAGCACAAACTTTTGCATCTATGTAAAGCCCAGCTGAAGGATGCGGCCTTAATAGGCATCCTTTGGAAATCTAGTATGTATCCCATCAATTGCCATAGACAAATATACAGAGCTTAAACAGATATTGCAGACACGATTTCTTAATTTGATGCATTCCACTTTTTTAAAAGCGCATGTTGCAATATATGGAAAATTCAAACTTTCTGCATCAAAATACAATTCTCTCTCTTACCCTCACCACACACACCTTTTTCAGATAAGGTACCACGTGAAATCAGCTGCAGATGGCTGAAACAGCAACAATTTGCAGGACAAGTTGGCTTAATTTTATACTTTGCATGTGGAAGTAATGTCTTTCTCAAAGCCAATCAACAGGGCAATGGTTCCTTAATCACGGGGGGGGGGGGAGAGGAGGAGGAGAATCAGTCATGAAGACAGTGAGAAAGCAAAGGCAGAGAAAGCTACACTGGAGACCTGATTCAGGAGTAGATATGAGACCCTAGCCCTTATACACCTCTACCCTGATATAATACTGTCTTTGGGAGCCAAAAAAAATCTTACTGCGTTCTAGGTGAAACCGTGTTACATCGAACTTGCTTTGATCCGCCAGAGTGCGCAGCCCCACCCCCCCGGAGCACTGCTTTACCGCGTTATATCCGAATTCGTGTTATACCGGGTCGCGTTATATCAGGGTAGAGGTGTACTATGTGCACTAAAGAGTGAGCTCTGGCTTTAATAATGCTTACTGCAGCTGCCTACCAGCAAGAAATAAGTTGTAAAAATAGTAAAGCATCCTAGGAGGCTTAGGAAAACAAATACAAAAAAGAAACAATTTAGGCCCTGATCTTACAAATGAGAATAGCAGACATGGCTCCCTGCATCTGCATGGAGCCCCACTCCGCATGTGCAGGTGCTTCACTGGGGCTCAGTACAGGACTGGGGCCTCAATGATCAGTCCCCAGCACTGACAGGCAAATGACTTTCAGCAGATAATTCATTGGAATTTCACATTTTTGTTGTTGAATAAATTACTATTTCTCTATTTGCTTAGTTAAGAAGCTGGGAAAGCAATCTGAGAGCATGTGCTTAGACTAGCCTAATGAATTTCATACATGCAAAATCACTATTTGACATCATTCCCCTCGTTATAATTACCTTCCCACCATTAATAACTCACCAACAGAGTTTATAGACTGAGAGCAAAAGATTTCATAAGGTACGTGTCACAGTGCACTTCTTCAGCTACCCGAGGAGCAGCACTGCTTACAAACACACCGCATACACCTTCAACCCTGTTTCAAACCAGGACAGGCCATAACATGGGTGTATAGCAGAAGAAGCCTTTCACAGACCTTCTTTCCTTCCCCTTTACTTCCTGTTCCTCCCATTAAAAAGCCTGTCATAACTATAAAGGAAAGGGTAAGAGCCCTCCTGTGTACCATACTATAATCCCTCCTGGCCAGAGACACCAAAAGCCTTTTACCTGTAAAGGGTTAAGAAGCTCAGGTAACCTGGCTGACACCTGACCCAAAGGACCAATAAGGGGACAAGATACTTTAAAATCTTGGGGGGAGGCATTTGTTTGTGCTCTTTGTTTTGGTGGTTGTTCCTCTTGGGACTGAGAGGGACCAGACATCAATCCAGGCTCTCCAAATCTTTCTGAACAAGTCTCTCATATTTCAAACTTGTAAGTAAACAGCCAGGCAAGGCGTGTTAGTTTTATCTTTGTTTTCTCAACTTGTAAATGTACCTTTTGCTAGAGTGTTTAATCTTTGTTTGCTGCAACTTTGAACCTAATGCTAGAGGGGGTTCCTCTGGGCTCTAAGTTTGATTACCCTGTAAAGTTATTTTCCATCCTGATTTTACAGAGATGATTTTTACCTTTCTTTCTTTAATTAAAAGCCTTCTTTTTAAGAACCTGATTGATTTTTCCTTGTTCTAAGATCCAAGGGGATTGATCTGGACTCACTGGGAACTGGTGGGGGGAAAGGGAAGGGGGGGGGGAAATGATTAATTCCTCCTTGTTCTAAGATCCAAGGGGTTTTGGATCAGTGTTCACCAGGGAATTGGTGGAAGAGTCTCTCAAGGCTACCCAGGGAAGGGACTTAGCACATTGGGAGTGGTGGCAGCAAAAGCAGATCTAAGCTGGTAGAGAAGCTTAGAGGTTTTCATGCAGGCCCCTACATCTGTACCCTAAAGTTCAGAGTGGGGAAGGAACCTTGACAAAGCCAATTACCTCAAAAACTGCCACCAAGTGTCAGTAATCCAATCCCACCAGTAACAGGTTGATTGATTCCAAGTAAGCCTGCATCCTTCTCTGGGCTCCAGCAACTTCAGTGACCAGGGTGTTACAACTAGCACCCTGTCACAGTATATTGCTAGGTACTGATGGGATCCCAAACCCTCAGCACCTTTGAAGCTTAAATAATGGATGAAAAAATTATGCTGGTGTTTGACAGAAGACCGTGTGATTTGTAAAGACAAGAACAAATCCCTATTTGGGCTCTTACATAATAGGTTTCATGTTCTCATATAGCACAGAAACAAACTTTGAAATGTCAGAATTTCCTGTGGAACAGAAATTCAGTTTTCCAACCCACCCTGTTCTGTGTACTTTGGGAGGAGTTTACACGAGTCCATTTATCCATTTGTAACTCCTACATTATCAGGTAATGGGAAATTTAATTTGCGTGACTATAGATTATAAACACTAAGAGTGTTTATTTCTTCTGCTGCATTTCACTCTACTGTATTTCAGAGGTTTCTCCCATTCTCTCGAGTCTAAGCAGCAGGGTGTCCAAATCGGTTTGGTTTTTAGAATATCATGCTGGATATTTTATAAACATGGAGCCAGATCCTCAGCTGGCATAAATTCATGTAGTTCTATTGAACTGGTAAATCTTTCCTCCACCAGAATCTATGCTAGATTAACTTCCCCTGGAAATTCTTATTTTATAGCCTTGCAGTTCCCATCCCGCCCTGCCACAATATACTTTTGGTTTTAAGTTTGTTTCAAACTACTTAGTGAAATATGATTTGACTGCATCTGCTAAAACTCCAAAAGTAAATGGCTCTCGCATCTGTAATGGCATCATAAAGAACTGTTCAGAGCATATTCCAGTGAATTGCCCCCCCTCGCCCCAGCATTAAACCTGATCGTTTCCTTTGTAGCACTAGCAATAAAGTGATCCATACATGGCATCCTGAGTACTACCCATAAAAAGAATTTAGAGCTGGTTGTTGTGGGTTAAAGCTGAATGCAAAACTGCATGTTTAGATTCTCCCCCTGAAAGATAACATTGCACCAAGGTATGGACAGCATTGGTTCAGTTCTAAAGATTGCTACATTTCAGCCTCTTACCTCCACAGCAAAGTGAAATAATCTAGGATGTGTTGGATTAAATGACTTCCTACAATGAATTCCGGTTCTTTGCCAGATATTAGGACCGGATTCTCCTCTCACTTATGGCAGTATAAAATAGGGGAGGGATAGCTCAGTGGTTTGAGCCTTAGCCTGCTAAACCCAGGGTTGTGAGTTCAATCCTTGAGGGGGCCATTTAGGGATCTAGGACAAGAATCTGTCTGGGGATTGGTCCTGCTTTGCACAGGGGGTTGGACTAGATGACCTCCTAAGGTCCCTTCCAACCCTGATATTCTATGATTCTACTGAAGTCTAAACTGTAAACCTGGCATAGGTAAGTGGAGAATCAGACCCCTACTATGTAGCTCATAAGGCTAATTTTTCTCTTTACTGAATGTGTGTGAGAGCCCTATTTAACCCCACAGGTAATGGTAAAAGCAGCTTCCCCAACTCACCATTGAGCCTCCATGCTGCCCATTCCTTGCTTGGCCTCACTAAGACCTAGACTTAGAAGGCCAGCTCCATTTAGATGGGCCAACAAATATCCATCCATGGTCTGCTGCTGCGCCCAATGAAGTCAATGGGAACAAGACTGGGCTGCTGAGGGTAATAGCTTTGGCTCTCAGTCAAAAGGTTGCCATAGGTTGTGTGTTAAGCTATATGCCACCCAATGGTCTTAGCATGAGGGACGGGGATAAAGGTGCTGTGTGGCAGTCTTTCATATAACTTTATTTTCTTTTGTGGATTTAAGCCAGAACCTAAACATTTAATTAAATATATTTCCTTGTGTTTACCATTTTAAAAACAAACAAAACCTTCATGCTGTGACCAGTGAGTTGGAAGGAACAAAAAGCCCACAGCTGATAACACGGATGTCTTTAATTATATGTATAGCTTATTTCTAGTGGGAGAGCTGCCAATCAATATTATCAGCACCCAAACAGGATCTATCCTCCCACCACCTGTGCACAAGGATGTATGGGTAACATTATACAAACAAAGCTTAAGGAAGCACGGCTGACATTAAAACCAATACTATGTGTGTCAGCTTACATCTTATACTGTACTTTGTGCATTTATCAATCATTTGGATACAGGACTAGGAAAATATACTCCTTGTCAACTAAGCTTCAGCTTTATTTTTTTAACTGTTCCACTGCTGATGTTCCATTTCACCTTTTTGTATTGCTGCATTTTTTTATTAACACCCCACTGCACTCCAATATCAGGACACATCTGCTGCATCGACAGTCCAGCGGACATACCGTAATCTGTCTGAATGTACCTAACAGGTTAGGGGCAACTTTCGAAAGGTTAACTTCATACAGTAGCTCTACTACTGCTTTCAACAGACCATAAACAAAGCTGTTCCACAGCTGCACCTACAGCCTGATGTGTGTAGGTTTATGTGGCATAAATCTTCAAAGAAGCACAGAGGTATTTATAGCAGCGTCACTCCCATTACGATTAAAGGGACTCACAGCTAAATCCCCAGCATATACTGCTTTGGATTGGAAATATCCCCTTATGGGAAGGATCTAATCTGTGAGCACTTACTGACATGAAGTACCTACAGGCTTGTTATTCCTGGGAAAAATATGAACCAAGAAGCAATATATTCAATTCTACTGCTCATCATTCACCAGAATCATTACAAACCTGTCACTTACTAATACTCTGTAACTATTAAAAAAGAATCCGCCCAATCAGCCATTCCCAGCTCATTATTAGGACCCTGCTTACAAAGGAGAGATTTGTGTGTGAAGAAGGGAAATGGCACACTGTTTTCCATGCCAGGGCCCAGGACATTTAATTTGTCATTCATGAATAAAAGTCAATGGAGGGAGTGACCCATGTAATGAGATGCTGAAAGCTTTGAGGTTAACGCCTACATTTACATGCAAAAACACACGTGCCACAGGACCTATTGCTGTGAGTTAATCTCATGAGGGAATTGCATGGGGCTTTGTTCACAAATTGATTTTTAAAAAACTCACTGCAAATCACCTGGAGTAAAAAAGTAAAATCAATTGAAAATCCAGACAGCTCAGCAGTGTTTTAACTAGAGCTGGGGTTTCTATCTTTTTAAGCAACAATACTAGTTAGCCAGACTTAGGGCTTGTCTACACTACAAAATTAATTTGACTTCAGTTAGGTTGACCTACAGCCACTGTAGTAATTAAGTTGGCTATTGGTGTCCACACTACCTTCCTTCTGCCGTGGTGCACGTCCTCATCAGGAGCTCTTGCACAGTCTGAAGTGCGGCACTGACAGCCGGAGTGTGGGGGTACTGACAGCTGCGTGGGGCTCACAGCTTCCAGACCTGGGGTGACAGCCTTAGCTGTGAGCCCAGCATGGGGCTCAGTTTCACAGTAGGGAGCCTACCAGCAGTGAAATTGACATTCTTGTGTGTTTCAAAGCTGCTATTGTCTCTGCTGGGGGCTCACAGCTGGAGTTGTGAAACTGACAAGAATGTCAATTTCACTGCTGGTAGGTTCCTGTGCTGTGAAATTTGAGCTCAGCTCACAGCTCAGGTTGTCACCCCAGGGCAGGTGGGCTCCAGTGATGAGCCCCAGTGCCTGGCTGACAGCTAGGGGGGGGGAACACTATTGTGAGCCTGGCATTCAAACTGTCAGCATCAGGGCAAGTGAGGCCCAGCTGTGAGCCCAGCACCCAGCTGACAGCTGGGGGGGGGAAAAGGAAGGTTGAGCTGTCGGTTGTCAATCCTGAATGGGGCTAACAGCCAATGTAAGTAATGCAGTGTTTACACCAGACACTGTGTCGCCCTAACTACACTGACATAAGTGCTACGCCTCTCACGGAGATGGAGTTATTATGGCAGTGTAGCGGGCCACTTACTTTGGCAGAAGCAGCATTGTAGTGTAGACAGTGACATAATTAGGTCGACATAAGCTGCCTTACGTCAACCTAACTCTGTAGTGTAGACCAAGCCTCAGATCTCCAAAGTTCCTGTCAGCGCTCCCTCTCAATTTTACATGCTCTGATGTGGGGTGGAATGTGACTTTCACAATAGCGAGGCACAGGTTTGGAGCAGCGCAAGCACCATCATGTGTTAGAACTAGATGAGGACCTGAATCAAAAGCTCAGTTCCAAACATCCCCCAAACACTAGATTTTGCTACTGTGTAGTAAAACTGAGGAAATTCCAAACCTGGCACAGAAATCAGAGGATGAGGCTTCTCTTGGAACTCGAAGGTTGCCTACGGGGGGAGGGGGGGTGAGAGAGAGATTATAGGGCTCTCTCTTCTCTTGAGAACTCATAAGTATAAAATACATTCACCCAATGCTTGCACCTCTGGCACCCTCAGCTGACGACTGAACCATCTTCTGCTGTGAGCCTCTCAAACTAGTTTAAGGTCATGAGATTTTCTGTAGTTCTAAATCCATGATTTTTCCTAAAGGGGAATCAAGTCAAAGATATTTGTCTAGCTAAAGAGAAGGGCGCGTGTGTGCGCTCTCTGTTAGGGAAAGAAAAGTAATCATCTCTGCAATCAGATAAACGAACCCCACAATGGAGATGAAAGGGTTAAGGAGCAGCTCTTGGCCCAGGTAACCCCACCCTGTTGCACCTGCAAAGCCTGCTCTATGTACTCTGTGTGAACGTGTGTGTATTCTCCCTGTCCCTGCTCCTTTTCTCCTCCCCAATCTCTAGATGCATTTTTCATTGGGTACGCTCTCTGCTGTATTTTTGCCCTATTCTTCCCATTGGATTTTCTACCTCTCTCTGTTGCTTTTCCCATTCTCTCTTTCACAGAACACAAACCCAGCCATGTGGGTTGTTTGAACTTCTGAACTCACAATCCTGGAGTGGTCGAACAGGTTTGCCAATCCCTCCTATATACCATGCATGTAAACATTCTTAATCCTTTTACCACATGGAATGCACAGTGAGTCCTGCACAGCTGACTGCTTAGTCTTTCCACTACGTCTGCTAAATGCTAAATTAATCATTCCTCAATAAGAAGAAACAGTCTTTCTTCAATGATTTTTTAAACGTACAAGAGGTGCAATTATCAGTGCAGAGGCACTGCTGCACCCAGTGAGCTGCAGCCTACACGTTTGGCATGCACATGGTAAATCCATGGCCAAGTGTGCATGTTTACCGCAGTCACATTCCTGGGGGGAGGCTTTTTGGGAGTTGCAATTGCACAGAGAGTGGAAAACACAAATCATTGTCAAACAATAGGGTGAAGACAGAGCAGTGTCTAGAAATAGCATCCGATTCCCTCAGCAACAGAACACCACCTCTGCAACCTCTTTCCAGTGACTGTGTGCAGGAGGCATAACTGATCAGCACCTGTCATGGCGCTTCTGTCAAGAGTCTGCAGCTGCACTGCAAAGCTGTCACAGGACCATCAGAGTGGGGGCTGGGCCATGGCCACAAGCTCATGAGGAGTGGAAATCTTACAGTACCCTCAACGACCTCTCTTATGAGGGATGGCTTGTCATTTTAGACCCACCGTCCGCGCCCTCCCACCCAATTTCAATTATGCTACATTGCTGAGATTGGAAAAGGAAATCATGTCACTCACAAAACATGCAGTTTATGCAACAGCAAGGAACATCCCCTTGAATGTTTGTTTGAGTACAGTGCTTGTGAAGGGCTCAGGACTGACAATTCTGGAGTGCCAAGAAGCACAGGATAGGCAGCACCAGGGCAAGTTTCCCCACACTGCCCTGCCGATATGTCCCAACTCTGACTCAGACAGATCATGTCAATTGAGATTCAAATTCCATGTCCATTCAATGTTTTCCTTCTCTGCTTAGACTGCCAACACGGTGACCAAGTAAGGCCCCAAACCCACATTGTTTGAAGCTCCCTACGCTCCTTTTGGATTCACCATAGCAGAAACAGCAATGTCCAGCAGCTTGTAAAAGAAGGAAGCAATACACATCCCTCATTATGAGTGTCGTAGTAGTTACAGAAATAACATATGTACCAGAGCAGTGGCTCTCAACCTTTCCAGACGACTGTACCCCTTTCAGGAGTCTGATTTGTCTTGTGTACCCCCAAATTACCCCTCACTTAAACTACTTGCTTACAAAATCAGACAAATGTCACAGCACGCTGTTACTGAAAAACTGCTTCCTTCCTCATTTTTAGCATATATTTATAAAATAAATCAATTGGAATATAAATATTGTACTTACATTTCAGTGTATAGTATATAGAGCAGTATAAACAAATCCTTGTCTGTGAAATGTTAGTTTGTACTGACTTGGCTAGTGCTTTTTATGTAACCTGTTGTAAAACTAGGGAAATATCTAGGTGAGCTGAGTACCCCCTGGAAGACCGCCGAGTACCCCCAGGGGTACGTGTACCCCTGGTTGAGAATCACTCTACTAGAGATTTCCAAGCACTTCACATTAAAATGAGAGATTTGAGGGAACTCCTTAAAGTGCTTAATTCAGTGACCGTCTCCCAGTAGGAAGGAGAGAGGGCATTTAAGAGGCTTAAGGCAGTAGAGCCAAGAGCATGGCACACATCTTTTTTGCCCCTATAAACACGCTGGAACCCAAAGCTTCATTTCCTTTGGCCTGTGAGGGTAAGATGGCATGTGTTGTATCAGCAGTTAGACACATTTAGATTAGTAAGTCTTTTATTGTAAAATATTCAGAGTGGAAATTCCATGTGTTTGGACAGTGCCTAGCACAAAAGGGAACCCTGATCCTTAGTGAGGCTATTAATAATTAATAGTAATTTCCTTCTCTATATCCACAGGTGTAGGGCATCTGCAGATGGAAACGTGTGACAGAAAGTCAGCACTTACTGGCTGCATCTTTCTCTTACAACTGGTAAGTACCCATTGTGTTTTTTTCCAGTTTTCCCTTTGTTATTGCTCAGGAGAGGACACACTCACACAGATGTAAAGATGAAAATTATTAGGGATGCACCCAAACTGAACCTCTAGATCTGAATTCTGCAGAAATTCACCTCTTGATTCACACCTGAACTTTATAACTGGTGTCTGTCTCTCTATTGAGTTGAGTTAAACTTTGGAGAAATTTGGATCCAAATTTCGTGACTTGGACTCCATCTCTCAAAATTATATAAGGGTCAGGGATAACATTAATGGAATGTTAAGATGAAATTTTTAATTACACAAAAATATTGAAATTTCAGATTCAAGGTTCTGAATCTGGTATTCACAGCAAAAATACTGATTTGAATGTCCTGAACTTTTGTGAAAGTAAAATGTTCACCTTAATCATGAAAATGGTGTGGTGGCGTTTTTTTAATTGTATTTACAGTTTGGGTGTCTTAAGGGAAAATTTTTAAGATTTCTTCTTTATTAAGGCTTGTTTACAATCTCAGGCTATACTTTAGAAAAGCGTATTTACTCAGTATGTATCCTGGAAGTTTTATGATTAGGAGATATTACACCATGCAAATTCTGATCACCACCTAGAAAGCAAGCAATGTCTTTCTCTTGGGTGGTGAATGAAATCAGCTGATGCTTTCTTTGGAACTGCCTGAACAGCAATGAATGCAAATATGCAGAGCAGGCGACTGGGAGTTTGAGCCACTTGGTATTTTACTCTGCCACTGACTTCCTGCATGAGTGGAGGCAAGTCCCATTTTCATCGGGGTTCAGTTTATCCTTTTCCCAAAGGAATGATAATAGGATTTGCCTCTCTTTCTTCCTCTTTTAGTCATCCACCTTCCTCACTTTTCTCTTCTGCTACTGCCTGGTTCTTATCCACTCCCAGACTTGTCTTCCCTAGATTTTTGATTCCTTGCTTTCTCATCCCCTCTATTCTCTATCCCCTTTCTCCCTTCCCCAACACTGCATTTTGCAAAGGCCGCCACACCTTCTTGGAAGCCTCCATTCTCTAGTAAGCATCATCCCCTTAAGTGTTATTTGAGTGATGGGGAGTACAGGCAATTTAGGCTTATACTAGTAAGAGTCAATTAATCTTGAAACTGCTGCTTCCATGGTTCTTGCTTTGAATCAAATGTTTACTCTCAGATAAATGGATGGTAAGCCCAATTTGTGCTGAGTGACTAACATCCAGTGACCAGTCGGAGAAAGGCTCTCCTGTGCAAACCACAAGGAATATGGACTTAGGTGCCTAAATACCCTTGAAGACTAGAGCCTAACTCCCATTGACTCAACGGAAGTTTAGGCAACTAAAAACCTTTGAGGATCTAGGCCCTAGATCTCATCTCTGATCTTTGTTTACAGCAGCTCAAAAACAATGCAAGGTACCAACTCCCCCTTATGTCCACAATGAGTATCCTAAGGCTGTAATGTTAACACACTAGAGATAGTGTGTGTGTGTGTGTGTTCGTTCCTACTTAAATATACCAGTTTTCTGAAGATTGGGGGTTTGTGTCAAACAACCAGCAGAAAGATACACACAAAGCAGAAGAAGTCATGAACTGCCTGTGGCTGAGCTCCATAATTGAAAGAGAAAAAAAATTAGGAAATATCCCCATTATTTTCTGTTTCAAGGTCTACATTATACTGCATGATAAGATAAAAGGTTTCACCCCTCGCTGCTTTTCCCACAATGGAGTATACAGCTGACTGTACCACAAGTAAACAAGCTGCACTCTGCATACAATACTAAAGAAGACATTAGTTATGAAATATTTAATGTAATTTTGATGGCTTTAAAAAAAACATAGTAGGAGCTACTTATGGAAGTGGATGAGGGAAAAAAATGTCTGTGTTCAAGTAGTTTAGTCCAATAAAACTTCCTATGACAGAGAGGAGTGACAACTGATGTTGATAAACTGCAGATCTCAATTCAGTTTTGTCCAGTCTTTTGAATTTTGGTTTTTAGTGCCACTTAAAAGAATAGTATCAGGAGGTAGCCGTGTTAGTCTGTAGCCAGAAAAACAACAAGGAGTCCAGTGGCACCTTAAAGACTAACAGATTTATTTGGGCATAAGCTTTCGTGGGTAAAAAAACCTCACTTCTTCGGCCTCCTTGTTGTTTTTACTTAAAAGAATGATTTTCTCATCTGCAAGATTATTTTCTCTGCTACATCTTTCACTCTGTCTTAGAGCATCAAACTCATTTTAGAATTTTTCCCATTTAAAACAAACAGCTTAGGGTTATGTAAGCAGGTGAATTATTACCCCCACAGTGTAAAAAAGTTCCCTTCCTTGTTACCAGCATATATGAACTACTGTAGATCTTCTCAGAATTTTAGAACAAACGATGGTGAACTCCCCTTCCACCCTCTCATTGTGACACTTCCTTCGTCAAGTCAGTTCCCATCTATCAGAGAAGTCCAAGGTCCCAAATGCCTATCCCCTGGAAGTAACAGCAGAATATGTTGTTGCTGTTCCAGCAAGGATAATGGAGATGCGGTGTCCCCTTGGTTCACAGTGATGAATCCTTGCTTTTTCCCCTCTGAGCTGCCTTTCATTTTTTTGAAGTGGTTTTAAATATCTTTTGATCATAGAATTGAAAGTAGCCAGAGACCCAAGCTTCCCTACCCTTGTTAAACTTCCCCAGCTCAAGTCAATGTGTGCAGGAATAGCCTGGCAGGGAAGTCATGGTAAATCAATATAAAAGAATACAAAGCTCCACAGGGACTATCCTGCTTTTATGCCTTGTGGAACTAACCTGCTAACACTCTTTTTATAGGATAGCTGAGATTTGTGTCTTTGTGCCTTCCCCTCCTTTCTTTCAGTTGCTTAGTGGAATGTTCACAAAGAAATTTCCTGGTTAAGCAACAGTTCTCTAACTTCCTGCCAATGATTTTTTTTTTGATTGGATAATAGTCAACAAAAATAAAAAGTAAGTGCCTCACCTCAACGCCAACAGCTTGTTCACACATCTTTGATGTGGTTCCCTCCTTGTTAATTGTGCATTTCCCTGAATAGATAGCATTTCCCATGTCACACCAACAATGGTTTGCATTTATCCTTTCGGGTCTGAATGCCCCTGCTCCCATGATGTTTAGTGGGAAGTGACAACATTGTGCTCCTGGGCAGGGCCAACGCCATGGTCTTCGCAGTCTGGTGTCAGCCAGTCCCAAATTTAAGAAACTAGAATATTTCCTGGGTGGGGTCAGGGAGATGTAATCTTCCCTGGGGTTCTTATGACATGCTTTATCACATCAGTGTATCTTATTTACTTATCTCAAGCTTAAGTAATCCATTATCTCTCAGTCATGTTCTTCAGCAAGCATGAATTTTCTCTCTACAGATTTTCCTTACAGCTGTAGATCTTGAAATATCAACTCCTCCATTTGTACCCACACCTTCTACTGAAAGGTGTTACTTTACACCTTTAAAAAAAAAAAATCAAAGGTGATGCCTATAAAAATGCAAATATTAGAACTGGGACAATAACCCAAACAGATGTCCATGAGTATTTCACTTAAATTTGTGCTGGTCAAGCCTGTGCCCCTTCCATGTTCATGGAAACTGAACATTTTACTCACACAAATGCATAAGGAGAGAGACAGTGATGGCTCCTTCATCTCAGGAGTTTGGTGACCTTTGGGTATGTCTACACTGCAGCTGGGAGGTGTAATTTCCAGTTTATGTAGATTTACATGTGCTAGCTTTGATTGAACCAGTGTGCTAAAAAGAGCAGTGTAGCCACAATGGCTCAGGCTAGCCACCTGAGTACACGCCTAGGATCTTGGGGCAAGTCTACATTACCACTTACATCAATCTAACTTACGTCGCTCAGGGGTGTTAAAAAGACACCTCCCTGAGCGACGCAAGTTACAGCGACTTAAGCACTGTCCACACCGCCTCTTGCAGAGGTGGAGTAATCATGCTGATTGGAGAGCGCTCTCCTGTCAGCATTGAGTGTCTTCACCAGACGTGCTACAGCAGTACAGCTGCATCGGTTCAGCTCCGCTGATGTAGTGCTTCTAGTGTAGACCTCCCCTTGGACGGGATTGTACTCAGTCAGTCTGAGCCACTGCAGCTACGTTATTTTTAGCTGTGATTTGAGCTAATGCACTATCATGTGTAAGATGGTCTCCACAAGCTGGAAATCACATCCCCTGGCTGCAGTGTAGACATATCCTGGAAGTGGAGCCAGGGGATGTCTGCATTTGTGTTTGCACACTTATGGTTGACTTTTCAACTAAACATAGTACACAAATTGGAGAGACAGGGCTTGCTTAAAAGTTCAAACCAGACAGTGGGCAAAAATAAAATGTGATTTATCCTGGTTTTTACATCTCATGACATTTTTTGGTCCTACACATGATTTTTGAACACAAGGGGTTGGCAATACCGAGTGAGTCATTTTGCAATTCTATGTTCTGCTTCAGTAAGAAGCTTTCAGCGTGATTGTTCCCAGAAACAGATGTGGATTGAGCAAGAACTTCCCCTCCTTGACAAAATGGATCTGTTTTCCTTTGTGATTATTAGTTTGGCCTGTCTATCTTTGACATGTTTACTTTAATTGTCTTTACAGTTTTGATTGATTCATGCTGATTAGCAGGAAACTCCAAAATACATGCATGGGAGCCTAAGTTCAATTTCTTCTTCAGTATTTTTTTTCCCTTTTCTCTTGAGTAACGGATTAATCTCCCTTGATATCACATTTCCAGGCATAGTTAGCAGTAATAATAGCATCACTTTCACTCTCATGTATTTCTATTTCATTTGCTTAAAAGGACACATCAACTTAGAAAAAAATACCACATCTGCCTGAACTTTTTTTTTTAACCTGCTATTGTTGCAAATAACCTAAGGTTACCGTAGCTGAAAGAGAATAGAGAAAAAAAAATCCTGTTTTTTTGAGAGGAAGGACAGACTCATGGCTAAGATTCTGATGTACTACTCAGGAGATCCAGGTTAAATTGCTGGCAATGCCACAGACCTCCTTTCTGACTTTGGGCAAGTCACTTAGGCCCTGATCCAGTAAAGCACATGCTTAACTTTAAGCACGTGAATGGGACTACTCGTACCCTAAAATTAAGCACCTACTTGAATGCTTTGCTGGATTGGGGCCTATGTCTCTGTGCCTATAAAGTGGGGATGCTAATCATACTTCCCTACCTCACAGTGTTGAGGATAAACTCTTTACTTTTTACAAGGCACTCAGACCTAGAGTGATGAGATCATAAGAACCCAAACTGTCTCATTTTGTTCACTATGCGCATTAGACAGCACTTGGTTTATAATCATTTTCACTGTTTCTCTTGTGTAGTCAGTTTCTCTTTTTGTCTGGGTGGGTTTTTTCCATAAAGAAACAGGGAAGAGAAAAGCATGTTAAATACTAGAATGTGATAGTAAAACCACAAAGCCTGTCAGGGGATTTAATGGCAGCTGCTGACTAGATTTACCAGTTCAAGATTCACACCACAGAATCCCACTATCAGGGTCAGCTAGACCAGGAGAAGCACAGCTTGAACTGTTTCCTGCTGCCCAATTCACTGTTATTCGGCACCTTGTGTAGCAAGTTACACCAGTGCACAGTGAAGGGAAGTGGGCGTAAAACACGTAGCTGGTAGCTTTTCACACCTGCTTTCCACCAGTGTAAGTGACTACACAAGATGCAGGGTGACAGAATCAACCAGCTCCACAAGTGAAGGAGAGAGAAAGGAAAGTAACAAACACCAACACTGCTTGGAGAAATACTGGTACTCACTTATTTTTGCTCCCCTCTTCCTCTCTCAGGGACTATAATTTTGTGACTCTGAAGGAGGTTGTATAGAGCAGGTCAGGGGGAAAAAGCCAGAAAGAAAAGTAAGAGTGACTAGAAGACCCAGCCTGAAGAGAAGAGTACTACTCAGAAATCATGGTCCAAATTCTTGGCTTAGTCATCTTAATTAAACATAATTGGTTTCTCTGTAGGCTGGGTATCTTCTTTCACTTGTCTTCCCTCTCTTCTGTAGCCCCAGGATTTTTTTTTATTTTTTTTTTTTAATGATCTTTCTACCTCTGCAGAGAGATTTGGGACAGGATTATCCATACAACTCAAATTTAGATGCTGATTAAACACTTCTTTGTATCCTTACATATTTTTTAAAATGCCCAACCCGCTCACAACTCACCTAGCACCAGATCAAAGGTGCATGATAAAGTGCATTTATCATATGGGCATCTCCTCCACATATGTGGTAATTTCTCTTATTTAAGCATCAGTGTGTGAAACAAGCATTTGCGTGAAACAAAAATACACAGTCTCTGCCCCAAAGACCTTACAGTCTAAATAAGACAGACAGAGAAGAGACAGGATGTACAGGGAAGACCATAGGAATTAAAGATTAGGATAATTTTATATCTAATTTTACATAAAAAAGGTGTTAAATGAGCATTGCAATCTTAATAAAGTCAGGCACTCAAAAGTTTGGAAATGCCAGAATTAAGGTCACAATTTGGCCCCCTTGAGTATATGCATTATGATACAGTCTTTAATTACATACTATTTTTTCCTCCTCTACACTGCCTGGGCCCAGCAGAGAAGTCACAGAGCACAGGAGAGACTGGCTCCCCGCTCTCAGTTCAGGTGCCCAGAGCTTCAATTGCAGAGCACGTCCTGCTCAGCCCCAGGCTGGAACATGCCCAGTGCAGAATATTCAGGGTATTTAGCTGATAAAATCCAAGCAGTCTTTACTGAGCAGGTGTGAGCTGCAATTTTTCAGTGGCTTATAACTTGGCCAAAAAATAGGTGGATTTTCACAAGGACAGCAAAAGGCACATCCCTAACACAAAGGCCACTCCCCAGACAAATGTAAAGCCTTTGCACGAAAGCATGGGGGAGGGGAGCTAGTGCTTTTCAAAGAAAAGGTCACCACTATTTTCATATGGACAAAACAATGTCTTTTCCCTGACCCTCATTCTCGGAAATGGCTGAATTGTTTTAGCTGAAATATAAAAAACCCCAAAAACAAACAAAAAACCCCAACCCTGAGGCAGACATCTGACATGGAAAATTTCAGCCCAAACGGTTAATGTATAAGAAAAGTTATAAGCAACTGAAAGCAGGGTATTATAATGGGAAGTGTCAGGCAACGTTAACAACAGGTACTGCTATCAGCCCCCCAATAAAAGTTATATTAGTAAGTATAAAATATAAGCATTCACCTGGAAGCCAGTCTGGAGCATTCTAAGAAGCTAAGTGCTATTAGACAACAAACTAAATACTGTAGCACAGTCAGACAGTATAGGAAAAAGTCATAGCACTGATTAAAAGGAGTCAGTGGATACAGATAACTTTGAAGTAAAGGTTAGTACAATTTTGGTGTTCTTGCTTCATGCCCCATTCCAGATCAAAAATGTTGTGCTTAGGAGTTTTTCCTTCACCAGCCAGTCTCAACATAAAAGAAATGGATTCCTATCTTCGTCTTTTTTATCTTAGGAAAAAAATGATTTATTAGAGCAATTGGTGATCCACTGCTTGAAGTCAGCCCATTTCAGGTCAATATCCAACTCTCTCCCTTTGTACCAATCTTTCAAAAAGGTAGATGTGGGAAAAAAGCTATCAATAAGTCAAAAGGCACGTTCAGTCTGTATCCCACAATTTCAATATATATACACCCACAAAATGCGATCAGATCCTTCCCCTTAATGTAGGTGACTACGTTCAGATGTCTAAAAGGAACTTTTTATTGTTAAACTAAGATTTCTTTCATTGATTAAAAAGGCACACAGTCTGGTCCTTAAAAAAATACTAATGGAGAATTCAGTGCTGGTCCAGTCTAGGCAGCAGCACTAGCAGCTTCAAGGATTTATTTCATATTCATTATTTATATGCCTAAAAACCCCTCATTGCCCGCTACTGGTTTCATGACACAAAAATGCTTTATTGCACACTATTTTGGACCCACAGTCTGTCCTCAAAAGCAAACTGCTCTATCAGGTTAGTGGATACAAAGTTCAAAAATCAGTGAAATGGCTTGCATCTTCCTCTCCAGAGGTTTGTGAGTAGTCTGCTTTCCCTATGCAACTCTGGAAGTGCCTATCTTCCCCCATACCCCACCACCACTTTCACACCACTTCACTGGTTCATTTTGGAGCCACCATTCTTTTGGTTAATGTTCATTTGGAAGAGCCTCTCAGCAATTGTCATGAGAGGTGAAATTCACTAGCACGGGGCTATGCATCACTTAAGGCCTATTTTGGAGGCTTAAGTGGGTCTAAAGAGTATGGTTGCCAGTCCCCTAAGCAGTCATAAAATACTGAATCAGGGCCCCCAAAGTCTTGATATTTGCTTAAAAATCATGAAATAAAAATTAGATTTGGGTTGCTTTTTATTTGTCCTCTGATTTGAGAATGTAGGGTGCCCATGGGTCATTTTCAAACATTTATCTGAAAACATGAAGGCTAAAAGCTTACTGTTTTTAAATGAAAACTGGGATTCTGATGTAATCACTTGAATCTGAGCACTGGGGCATTAAGAAAAAACCCCACCTAAATTTTCACAAGACTTGTGATAAAAATGGCAAGAGTTGACAACAGTAAGGGGCACATAAGCCTTATACTGGCCCTCTACACAAGGGAATTTTACCCTAATGGAATAGAAAGACATCTACTTTGAGGTCAGACCAGATGATAAGAGCAATCTCTTCCAGCCTTGTAATCTACAAATCTACTGAGCATTTAAAAGACCCTTTCCAGGGGCTGCGCACATGACTTCTTCGCTGTTCCCAATCCAGGGGAGCAAAAGTTATATAGACTGAATAGCACGGTACAGCAAACACTACAGTCTGGAATCACACTGCTTCTCCAATGCTTGCATTTTACCTTAAAATGCAGAAGCTGTGTACTACATTTAGAAAATGCAGCAGTACAGATACAGCCAGGATCCCAGATCTGAACCCACCAAAAAGGCAGAGTAAAAAATCCAAACCGGGATCTGAATCTTGCAAATGAGCCTTTACCAGTTTAATGGACCAAACCAAAACCCCAAGTTAGCAGCCATGAGCCCTGAGGCGTTTCCAATCTGAATGCTGTGGCTTCAGCCCGCCTCTAAATGCAACACAGAGGAAGATTCTGTTAGGGGAGCAGAACAGAGAAATAAATAGAAGGCTTGGCTATGCAACCAGTACTTTTAGAGATACCAGGCCAGACCACCTGATGGTGTAAATCTGGGTAGCTCCATAGATTTCAAAGAGCAATAAAGACCAATATAATAACAATGACACAAAATCCCTTTGGGGCACTCTCACCACAGAATGTATCTGTTTTTTAAAACGTTCTTGCATTGGTGTCTCTGTTACACTGGGGGACTGTGGAGCATTTTGTGCCACAGAGACACTTTTGTCATAGTTATTATTTCTTCTGCAGTAATGCACTGAGGCCTCATTGTGCTAAGCTCTGTACACACAATGAAGAGATTACAGTCTAAATATCTGATGAAAGGCAACAGGCGGATACAAACAGAAATGGGAAGCACAAGCTACCAGAAACGCAGTAACACTATTTCCCGCTAATTATAGGCCACTACATAACTCTTCTAGGGTATCTAGAAGGCTTCTCTCAACTCCTCCCCTGCAAAAAAACAAAACACCAATACTTCGCATAGCAGCTTCATGCCTTTCTTTGTCAAGTATTTCTCTAATATAAATTCAGCCATGGTCAGCTTTGCAGATGTCCCCCATACTGAAAAGCAGCAAACGCATGAGAAGACAGGATGAAACCACAAAGCAAGCTGAAGGGATTCTAGCAATGCAGGCATCAGGAGCGGCCTACAGGCAGGGAAAGCAAATAGACAGCACAGATGGCAATCTAACCAAGCAGCAACACCATGTTATTTTTCATCTTCATAGAATATCAGGGTTGGAAGGGACCTCAGGAGGTCATCTAGTCCAACCCCCTGCTCAAAGCAGGACCAATCCCCAGATTTTTGCCCCAGATCCCTTCCTGGCCCCCTCAAGGATTGAACTCACAACCCCGGGTTTAGCAGGCCAATGCTCAAACCACTGAGCTATCCCTCCTTTCAATGCTGTCCTCTTTGATGCAAGCAAGAACAATTGCTGCTGCACAGGTGGTGTGTAATCAGTGTGGGAAGGATTAGTAGTTCTTTTCAAGCAACTGACAATGCTTAAAAGTTTGAGAATCCCGGTCTTAGATTGTTACTAAAGCTACGATTATGTCATGGAGGTCATGGAATCCATGACTTCCAGAGACCTCCATGACATTTTCCACTTCAGCCCCAGGGCAGTGGGGCTGGAGCTCCCAGCTGGCGGCCTTGCAGCTCCCAGCTGCCGGGCAGCAGGGGGACCCCACAACTCCCAGCCCCCGCTGGGGGTAGGAGTCGCCCAGAGCTCCCAGCCGCTGGGCATGGTGGGGGGGACCCCAGCAGCTGCCTAGCCGCGGCGGGCTGTGGGGGGAACCTCCGACCTCTCCGCTGCCATGGGGGGGACCCTGCAACTCCCAGCCACCACAGGTGGCGGGGGAATCCCAGAGCCCCAGCAGCTGTGGGTGCAGGACCCTCCTCCCTCCCCATTTTGTCGGGGATATTTTTTAATATAAGTCAGGGACAGGTCATGGGCTTCCATGATTTTTTGTTTAATGCCTGTGACCTGTCCCTGACTTTTACTAAAAATACCCGTGACAAAATCTTAGCCTTAATTGTTACTAAAGATGACACCAGACAGCGAGTCAATGCCCAGTGATATAGAAATAGGTGGAGCAGATTTTGTCTTGGAAGAGGGTCATTCCTACCCATCTACTGTCAGATGGAGAAAGCAGGATGTGGCTCACTCTAGAGCCTGTCATCACTGCTGTTCCAGTTAGCCAGGGGGAATCACGAGAGAGCTTTTAGAGAGACCTTCTTCCTCCCTTTACAGCCTAAAAGGAAGAACTTAAATCATGTGCAAGTTCGCACCATAAATGTTGCTACTGGTCACTATCTCTTCCTCAATAACCCCAACTCAGGGGAGTAAGGCACAGGGAATGAGAAGGGAGATCCCAAATGCATATAGCCCCAAGGCATTGCATTTGTTGCTTCCCAAAGGATAAGATTTGTTATACCTTAAGCTTACAAATAAGACAAATAGGTTTATGTGTAGAAATCAACCATGCTACTGAATTAATGGAGAACTTGGGTTTGTTTGGTTTTTTTTAGTGAGCCTATCAAGTGACAAACAGTCCAGCAACCCAGAAACAACTGGGATACGTGGCAACAACACTGAAAGTTTGATTTGGGATTTATCCAAAACCATACAACATATTCAGCAGTATTGGGTCTGAAACCCCGCTGGTGTTCCAGGCTCAGCTCATCTGAATCTTTTGTTTTGATTCAACGTAAAAATAATTCTATTGATAATGGCCCTGCAGAACTTAATTTCAAGCCTTAAGGAACAGCATCCTTCCTTCTGGAGAAGTTTAGATGTCTTCTCCTCTTTCGACCCTAGTGAACTGTGTGTTATACTGAGGAAACTGAATATGCAAAAAAACAAACAAACAAAAACCACACCACATCGTCACTGGGAAAGGATTCTGAGTCTGGGAAAGTAAAATTAGACAAGCCAAATAAGATTATTAATTTATCCTGGTTCTAGCAGTGGCCAGTATGTAACACAGCAGAAGGAAGTGATCCGGCTTCTGATCCCCCCATTCCCCAATGCATCTAGCCATTTACACAAAGGTATACATGGAAAAAGTATGTGCTGTTTAGGAATGACCGGAAAAAAGGTAAAGGTGGGGGAGTGGCGTTATATGTCAATAATGAGTTAAAATGTAAAGAAATAATAAGTGATGGAATGGATAAGACGGAGTCTGTATGGGCAATAATTACACTGGGTAAAAGAACTACTAGAGCCTCCCCCGAGATAGTGCTTGGGGTGTGCTATAGACCGCCGGGATCTAGCCTGGAGGAGGACAGAGAACTACTTAATGTTTTTAGGGAAGTAAAAACTGATAACAACTGTGTCATCATGGGGGACTTTAACTTCCCAGATATAGATTGGGGAACAAATGCTAGTAACAATAATAGGGCTCAGATGTTCCTAGACGTGCTAGCAGATGAATTTCTTCATCAAGTAGTAACTGAACCGACGAGGGGGGATGCGATTTTAGATTTAGTGCTGGTGAGTAGTGAGGACCTCGTTGAGGAAATGGTTGTAGGGGACAACCTTGGCTCGAGTGACCATGAGCTAATTCGGTTTAAACTAAATGGAAGGATAAACAGAAATAATACTGTCACTAAGGTTTACGATTTCAAAAAGGCCAACTTTAATAAATTAAGGCAACTACTTAGGGAAGTGGATTGGGCTAACACACTTAGGGATCTAAAGGCAGATGACGCCTGGGATTATTTCAAGTTGAAGTTGCACAAGCTGTCTGAGGCCTGTATCCCGAGAAAGGGAAAACGGTTAGTGGGCAGGAGATTTAGACCTAGCTGGATGAGCGGGCGTCTCAAAGGGGCGATTAAGAAAAAACAAAGCGTACAGAGAATGGAAGAAGGGAGGGATCAGCAAGGAAACCTACCTTATTGAGGTTAGAGCATGTAGGGATGCGGTGAGGAAGGCCAAAAGCCGAGTAGAGTTGGACCTCGCGAGGGGAATTAAATCCAATAGCAAGAGGTTTTATAGCCATATAAATAGGAAGAAAACAAAGAAAGAGGAAGTGGGACCGTTGAAGAATGCAGATGGAGTGGAAATTAAGAATAATCTAGGCATGGCACAATATCTAAATGAATATTTTGCATCCGTCTTTAATAAGGCTAATGAAGGGTTTAGGAATAGAGGGAGTAGGACAGAGGGGAATACAGGAGGGGGGATTGACATTACAGTATCAGAGGTGGAAGCCAAACTTGACCAGTTAAACGGGACTAAATCGGGCGGACCGGATGATCTTCATCCGAGAATATTGAAGGAACTGGCGCGAGAAATTGCAAGCCCCTTGGCGACAATTTTTAATGAATCTGTAAACTCGGGGGTGGTACCGTTGGACTGGAGAATAGCTAATGTGGTTCCTATTTTCAAGAAGGGGAAAAAAAGTGACCCGGGTAACTACAGGCCTGTTAGTTTAACTTCTGTAGTATGCAAGGTCTTGGAAAAAATTTTGGAGGAAGTAGTTAAGGACCTTGAGGTGAATGGCAATTGGGACAAATTACAACATGGGTTTACGAAAGGGAGGTCGTGCCAAACCAACCTGATCTCCTTCTTTGAGAAAGTAACAGACCTTCTAGATAAAGGAAATGCGGTGGATCTAATATACCTCGATTTTAGTAAAGCGTTTGATACGGTACCGCATGAGGAATTATTGGTTAAATTGGAAAAGATGGGAATCGATAGGAAAATCCAGAGGTGGATAAGGAACTGGTTAAAGGGGAGACTGCAGCGGGTAGTACTGAAAGGTGAACTGTCAGATTGGAGGGAGGTCACCAGTGGGGTTCCTCAAGGTTCGGTTTTGGGTCCGATTTTATTTAATCTATTCATTACTGACCTCGGAACCAAATGTAGAAGTGGGCTGATAAAGTTTGCGGATGACACAAAGTTGGGAGGTATTGCCAACTCAAAGAAGGATCGGGATATTCTGCAGGGAGACTTGGATGACCTTGTAAATTGGAGTAATAATAATAGGATGAGATTTAATAGCGAGAAGTGTAAGGTGATGCATTTAGGGATGACTAACAGGAATTTCAGTTATAAGCTAGGGACGCATAGGTTAGAAGTGACGGAGGAGGAGAAGGACCTCGGAGTCCTGGTTGATCGCAGGATGACTATGAGTAGGCAATGCAACGTGGCTGTGAAAAAAGCTAATGCGATCTTGGGATGCATAAGGCGAGGTATTTCTAGTAGGGACAGGGAGGTGCTGCTTCCGTTATACAAGGCGCTGGTGAGACCTCACTTGGAGTACTGTGTGCAGTTCTGGTCTCCTATGTTTAAAAAGGATGAACTCAAACTGGAGCGGGTACAGAGAAGGGCCACTAGGATGATCCGAGGAATGGAAAACCTGTCCTATGAAAGGAGACTCGAGGAGCTTGGTTTGTTTAGCCTAACCAAAAGAAGGCTGAGGGGGGATATGATTGCTCTCTTTAAATATATCAAGGGGATAAATACCAGGGAGGGAGAGGAATTATTTCAGCTCAGTGCTAATGTGGACACAAGAACGAATGGATATAAACTGGCCGTGGGGAAATTTAGGCTTGAAAGTAGACGAAGGTTCCTAACCGTCAGAGGGGTGAAATTTTGGAACAGCCTTCCGAGGGAAACGGTGGGGGCGAAAGACCTGTCTGGCTTCAAGATTAGGCTAGATAATTTTATGGAGGGAATGGTTTGATGGAATAACGTGTCTTTGAGGGTCTGGCTAGAGAATCTTGCCTGTATGCTCGGGGTTCTGCTGATCGCCATATTTGGGGTCGGGAAGGAATTTTCCTCCAGGGTAGATTGGCAGTAGCCCTGGAGGTTTTTCGCCTTCCTCCGCAGCATAGGGCAGGGGTCGCAAGCTGGAAGATTCTCCGCAACTTGAAGTCTTTAGATCACGATCTGGAGACTTCAACAGCAGAGTTAAGGGAAAGTGGGGGGGGTCAACATTTATGGCCTGCATCATGCAGGAGGTCAGACTAGATGACCATATTGGTCCCTTCTGACCTTAAAGTCTATGAGTCTATCTGGAATCACCATTACAGAAAGTCAGTTTATGCCCTGACATAAGACTTGATTATCTCATCTAGGGCCTAACTCATCAAGGCCTTAAGTATGCGGGTAACTATCTGCATCTGAAAAGTTCCATTTACATCAGTGGGACTAATAACATTCACAAAGCTCCACAGATGCTTTAAGTGTCTTGCTGAATGTGGGCCCTAGTTTGCACAGCTACAAGAGTTGTTCGTGGTCAGAAAGTTAGCCAGCACTTTTAAAAAATACAATAGTAGTATTTGATTTGACTTTCTGCAACAGTGAGCTCCACAGGTAAACTCTAAAAGAGCTTCATAAATGTATGAGTGGGATAATTTTACAGGTTTGCTTCCAGTGACAGGGGGCTGTGCTTGGTGACTCAAGAGGTACCTTCTGACCCTACAACTTATGTTCCTAAAGCCAATGCTTCAGCCAGTCACGTTTAGGGGTCAGGAAGGATTCCCACTCCTGCTCCCAGTGTACTTTGTTCCAGCCACATTCCTTTCCTTGAAACAGAGATGGCTACAACTGGAGATGGAACACCAGAGAGGGATGGCCAGTCCTCTGAGGCAATACACAAGTCTCTTTTTCAAATGCTTGGCTGCTGTGTCTTGCTCACATGCTCAGAGTTATACTGACTGTCATTTTCACAGGCAGGAAGGAATTTTTGCCCCGGGTCGGATTGGCAGAAACCTAGCGGGTTTTTTTTCCCCCTGTCTTCCTGTGCAGCACAAAGTGCAGGTTGCTTACTAGGATCATCTGAGTACACCTCACTAAAACAATTCCGTGCAATTGAAGGGGCCCCAGACATTGGTGCATCACAGTCCCTCCTACTGTTTGTCTGTGGCACATAATAGTTAAAGCCCCATGAGGGCTGTAACACTTCTGCCTAATGCAGGTTATTGTGCACAGTAAAGGGTAGGGTTTAGTGGCCTGTGATATGCAGAATGTCAGACTAGATGATCAGGTGGTCCCTTTTGGCCCTGAACTCTCACTCTGAAAGACAAATCAATATTTTAAATTTGTCTTTCTTTAATTTAATCTACTTGGTATCCATCTGCCTCTGTGCCCTATGCAATAGAGATCAATCTCTCTTACAACAGCCAGCTGTTAAGTCTTGTCTGCTTTTGCTTCACAAGAAACATCATAACAATAATCTTTTATACCAAATCTTCCTGTTCAATGCACAACTTTTTTTTCCAAGCAAGGCCATATACAGTATTCTTTGCTTCAACATCTCTCGTGTATTCCTGTCTGACATGATTTTCCATCCTCACAGAGTGCCTCAGTGAACTACATTTAGAGTTGAAAGGGATAAGTTACACATGATCTACAGAGCTTATACAGTCCCCTTCTGCAGTACAAACAGTCTAAAAGGCTGAAAGAATTCACTTTCCCTATCTGAGATCCAGGGCCGTCCTTACCCATACGCAAACCATGCAGCTGCGTAGGGCACCAGGCCCTACGCAGCTGTGTGCTGCTCCAGTGGCCAGCCCGATCCCCTGAGCCAGCTGAGCCGGCCAGGAAAGCTGCCCCCGCCCCTGCTCTGTCCCCCCTCTTCCTACCCCTGCTCCGCCCCAGCCCCGCCCTCACTCCATCACTTTCCCTGAGCTACGTCCCAGGGAACTGCAGCAGGGGTCAGGCCCGACCCCGCACTCACAGGGCGGCGGGAAGTGGAGCGACCCAGCCCCAGCCCGCTCTGCCGGCTCCCAACCACACCGCTGGTGAGTGCTGGGGGGCTGTTCCCCTCTGCCCCCCAAGTCCCAAGGCTGGGAGCCTGGGGAGCAGAGCCGAGCAGGCTGGGGCCAGGTCACTCCACTTCCCGCCGCCCCGTGAGTGCAGGGTCAGGCCTGCCCTGCAATCACCGGGCAGCAGGAAGTTGAGCAACCTGGCCCCAACCCGCTCCATTTTGTCGGCTCATTAGGGTGACCAGATGTCCCGATTTTATAGGGACAGTCCTGATATTTGGGGCTTTTTCTTCTATAGGCTCCTATTATCCCCCACCCCGTCCCGATTTTTCACACTTGGGGTGCAGTTTGCACCCTGCCCCCCAAGCCTGCTTCTGCCCCCCTCAGACCTTGGCTGCACACCCCTCCCTGCGGAGGCCTGGGGATGCCAGCCCCCCCCTTGGGGGGGGACGGGACTGCATAGGACACCACAATGTCTCAGGATGGCCCTGCTGAGATCGCATTTTCTATCCTGTCAGGAACTCTCCTGCTGTGCCTCCACATTAAGAGTATTGCACATTGATTAGGAATTGTGCAAGTCCTCTTCTGCTTGGCCTGAAAACATGAAGTGTGTCTGAGAGGTTCTTTACATGAGTGAAGATCAACGCCACAGTGTACTACTCATCCCTCCAGTTCTAGGCTAGAGTCATCTCCTGCTCCTTCTCTCTGAGGCTACGTCTTCACTACCCGCCGATCCGGCGGGTAGCAATCGGTTTATCGGGGATCGACTTACCGCGTCTCGTGAGGACGCGGTAAAATCGATCCCTGATGGCTCTACCGTCGACTCCGGAAATCCACCTCGACAAGAGGCGGTAGCGGAGTCGGCGGCAGCGCGGTAGCGGTCGACTTTCCCGCGTCCTCACCGCCAGGTAAGCCGACCTAAAATACGCAACTTCAGCTACGGTATTCACGTAGCTGAAGTTGCGTATCTTAGGTCGGAAGTCCGCTGTAGTGTAGACCTAGCCTGATTTTCAAACCACAGCAACTTCTATGCTTATCTTCAGGGTATAGCCTGTACAAGCAATTCCTAGGTCACAGGGTTGCCCAAAGTATGTATGGCTGCTCTTGCCCCACTCCTCACCCCGTAGCTACAAACTGATCAGCTACAGCTTTTTATTGCTGGTGAATGAAAGCAATTTCTATTCAACTATCAAATAAGATACAGGAATGAACATAGTTTTGCTAAATTAAATCAATACAAATCATGTGAAATTCTATGCCAGATCTGAGGAAGGAGATGTGGAAAGCCAGGAGTTGGAAGAATGCTTTAATTAATACACTATTAACATGTGCCTGCAGTTTTCCTGGTCTTCTCCTTAGGAAGCTGGCAGAGACACCACTACTGTCACAAGATATGCTAAGCAGCCATCTTAAGCTTGTTCCCCTCCCACCCACACAGAAGATCAACTGTATAACCAGGCAGGTCATGTTGGGTGAGGGGAGAGAAAGTGGATCTTACACCCTGTCCTTTAAGAAATATGAAATGGGAATGATAGATTTGTCTCGGCAAGGATGCTCTCCCTGAGAAGAATGCCAAGCCACAAGAAAGTAAAATGACAGATGAATGGGAGAACTATTATTTGACTTGTCCTTGCACCTACCTTTGGAGCACAGCTGTTCTCTATTTTAATGTGTTCTGCTTTGACAATACTAAAAGAGGAACAAGTTAACCACAGAAGAAATAGAATATAAGAGTACAATGGAATGTCTTTATTAGTTGGCTTTGATGCCCTGTGCCAAGGGTCCCGAACAATATTTCGGCAATCACCACATACTCACTGGTTTCTGAATGCAGGAAGGACAGACATTACAATAGGTCTTCTCGGGGAATCCGGTTATACCCATTGTTAACATTCCTTTGAGGTGTGCTTCACACTTCTCTACTGGGGAATCCATATTTGTGCAGGATTCATGGTGTTCCTACTGAATTTGGTGGGATGTTGAGCAAGGAAGGAAAAGTTTCAACTGAGTGAAGCCTTCAGCTTCTTTCAATTCTGTGCCACCTAGGCAAGTGCTTTCTGTGAGCTAAGTCTAACTAAGCTAATCAGTGATTAGTATCCTCATTAGTCTTAGCAGAGAGCTGAATGGACATGGAAAGACCACCCTCTCACACCACAAGGTGGTCCCTGCAGTTCAAGTTTGAGGCACATTGACAGGGCACTGCTGTTTCTTATACTGTTCCTGTAGTGTGCAGAGAGGGGACATACTTCCCAGAGCTGCTCACCCACTACCTTTAAATGACCACCTCATTCACTTCAAAAGGAGATGGGGGAGGGGGGATCATTTGGTCACATGCAAGAGATCAGTCTGGGAGTAAACATGCTTCTCCTATGCAAAAGGCTACAGATATATTGTGAAGAAGAGCCCTTAATCTGCAGTGTTTACTGACTTTTGTGTATTAAATACGCTTGTCATTTTAAGAGCAGAAAATATGGTTCTTCTACCCAGTTTAAGTAATGAGCATTTTGCTGCTGAACTTGAACATGAATATGAATAATGCAAAGTAGGGGAAGGGAAAAGAGTTAAATTGCATTACATTTGAAGATCAGCAAGGTTGTCTTGCACTGAAATCAACACTATTAGCAATGATGGATGGAGAGAAATCTGCTTTAGGCCCAATAAAACCTTCAGAAGCACATCTTTGGATTTCATAAGATCTAGAAGATACTGAACCTTTGCTAAATAAAGATGTGGATTATGCTAAACATAAAATCTTGTAGATCATCCTATAGACATTTCCTCTGATATCTCAACAGATGCATTCACCATCATTCTGCAATTCTGAGTCCTATTACTGTATTATTTATTATATAACAAACACCCAGGAAAATATTGAAGAGAATTTATCCAAAAGTGAATGCAACATTATTTCCTATTAATATTCTACACTCTGAAATAATTTTAGGGTTCATAAGTCAAATAAGCCAATTTCTCTGATGCCATAAATAGGCAAAACACCATTGAAGTCAGGGGAGTTGCACCCACATTCACAAGCAGAGAGCTATTTGGGCCACATTCTACAGCAGAATCTGGCACAGATGAATACGTGATGCTCAAATATTTTTCCACCTCCTGCAGTGTATCTTTCCTGCTATTCTTGTACTGGACCTTTCTTTAGTGACTTTGCCTCACCCAGAATTCCAGATTCTTTCCGAGATTCAGACCTAAATTTCCCCCCTTATTACAAGTCTCTATGGATATGCTGCATCCTACCTCCAGGGCTTTCTCTCTACTCCCACCCTGCTCCCTCTAGCACTGGCTTCTTCTGCCTTTCCATGTGACCTCACAATCTCTGACTCTCGTCCCTTCTGCACAGTCTTCCTGTATCTCTCTGCTTAGCAAAGATTCTATTCTTTGAAATCTCAACTAAAAACCCTTTTCTTTTCTCCTTCAGCTATGTCCCATCATCCCCTCTTCAGTTACTATTTAACTCCTGTAAAACACATTGGAATACAGGATGTATGAAGGACTCCATACTAACTAAATATGTTGTATTATGAGGTTCACTAGAGACTAGATGGAGGGAGCTAAACACATTTTCCTTATTCTTATTTCAAAGGAGCCAAATTCATTTTCTTTATTTGTATAACAAGAGGAACCAATGAAGACTGAAGCCCTATTGTACGAGGCACTATGCAAACATAAGAAGAGACAGCCCCCACCTTGAAAAACTTACCATCTTGTAACCTTCATCCATCCAACTGGAAGTAGGTTCATTAACCATCTACACAGATGCATCTCTCCCCCTCCTCAGCTAAGCCAACTTCAGCAAACATTCTTCAGTAAAGTTAAGAATGGAAACTAAGTTTAATGATCGCATAATCAAGGAGACAGATTGAACGTCTCAGATGTGCAGAGTCAGCATTTATATTCTGCTCTGAATAATTCAATTTGAGAATTGGACACGGCCCAATGTAATATATTTACAATGGAGTAAAGCTGCTTTAATGCACACCTATAAATAATCCTTTTCATAGTTTTTTTTTTTTGTTTGTTTTTTGCTGCCCTTTGGTGAACTAGCAGAAGAAGTGAAATGAGAATTCTTTAAAGTAAAATCTGTAATGCTCACCAGTGTGTTTTTTCAGCAGTGAGCTGCAGATGCAACTAATATTTAACTGGCTAGCTCCCAAAAGATGTGGCCAGTTCACTGCATTAATCAAAAGCTATCCTTTGCTTCCTGACATGCATATTTAGAGTGTGCTATGCTGCTGCATGAAGTCCTGATTCTCATCTACCCAGCAAAAGTGATCTTCTGCATACAGGGGTCAAGTCACATCTGACAACCACTTTGCGATAAATGAATGTTTCCTATAATCTGGCTTTTAGAAAATGTTCCCCCCCCCCACCATAAATGTAGGTTAAAGACTATTTAAAGTTTGTTTAAATCTCTTCAAGGTCATTAGAAAAGCCAGAGTCAACATGGCTGCTCCCTAGTAGTTCTCTCTTCTACTTGAATGTGTTCTCCAAAGATGGTAGAGCATAACACACATTAGAAAAGTGCCTTCAAAAGCAAAAGTCCAAGCAAACCAGAGTTGTGCACTATAAACCATACTTTGTGTGTGTGTCTACTGAAAGTAGGGGGGGTGTCAATCTACATTTTCAATAGGGAAAATCTCTAGTGTATCATTTTAACTAACATCTTTGGGCATGTGCATATGGGTATATCTTATGAGGAGAACAAGTGGGCAGAGGCAAGGAGGAGAAGAAAGGCTAGCACTGACGGCAACTATTTCTTTTTTTGAACAGGACCAGTCCTATTCAACATATTCATAAATGGTCTGGAAAAAGGGGTAAACCGTGAGGTGGCAAAATTTGCAGATGATACAAAACTACTCAAGATAGTTAAGTCCCAGGCAGACTGCGAAGAGCTACGAAAGGATCTCTCAAAAATAGGTGACTGGGCAACAAAATGGAAGATGAAATTCAATGCTGATAAATGCAAAGTAATGCACATTGGAAAGCATAATTCCAACTATACATACAAAATGATGGGGTCTAAATTAGCTGTCAAGAAAGAGGTTTTGGAGTCATTGTGGATAGTTCTCTGAAAACATCCACTCAATGTGTAGCGGCAGTCAAAAAAGCAAACAGAATGTTGGGCATCATTAAGAAAGGGATAGATAATAAGACAGAAAATATAATGTTGCCTCTATATAAACCCTTGGTATGCCCACATCTTGAATTCTGCATGCAGATGTGGTCGCCCTATCTCAAAAAAGATATATTGGAATTGGAAAAGGTTCAGAAAAGGGCAACAAAAATTATTAGGGGTATGGAACGGCTTCCGCACCACCTCCACTCCGATTCCCCACAACCCAGACAGACTGGGTTGTGGGGAGTACAAACAAAAATTATAACTCCAAGGGGGAGGGCGGGGCTCAGCACAAAAAGTTTGAAAATAGCTCAGGGTGCAAGGAGACAGGTAGCTAGGGGCTGTGTGTGGGTAAGGGGGTAGCATAGGGTGCAGGGAGGGGAGTAGCTGGGGCTATGTGCAGGCACAGGGGTAGCTCAGGGTGCAGGGAAAAGGGTAGCTAGGGGCTGTGTGCAGGCAGGGGGTAGCTCAGGGTGCAGGGAGAGGGTAGCTATGGGCTGTGTGCAGGTGGGGTGGTAGCTCAGGGTGCAGGGAGAGCAGTAGCTAGGGGCTGTGTGCAGGCACAGGGGGTAGCTCAGGGTGCAGGGAGAGGGGTAGCTAGGGGCTGTGTGCCGGGAGGGTGCCCCTGCAGTCCCTGTTCCAGGAGGGCTCTGCCAGCCATGGACCTGGGTCCCCCTTCCCCGGTGGCTCTTACCAGCTGCATGAGCTAAGGGGCTGGGAGCTGAGGAGCAGCTTCAACCCCAGGCACCAGCAGGAGACGAGGGAACACCCCGGCTGCCTGCTCCATGGCACCAGCCAGAGCAGCAGCTGCTCCGCACTGCCCAGCTCCGGCTTCCCACCTCTGACCTGGCCAAGTCACAGGGAAAGAAGGATGTGGGAGTGTGTGGAGCTGCCCCCTGGCCTTGCACTGTAGTTTGGGGGGGAACAATGCCCCCTGTGCCTCCCAACTCTGCCCATGGGCTCAGGGTTTCTGCCCCACCATGGAGAGCACCAGGGCTCGGGGCCCTGGGATTCAGCCCAACCGCTCGCAGCTTCAGTCCCACATGGGGCGCTGGGGATCAGGGCTTCAGCCCCACACGGGGGTATCAGGAATCAGGGCTTCAGCCCCACAGCGCCTGGCTTCAGCCCATGGGGGGCACTGGGTTTCAGCCACGGGGTCTTGTGGCCCCCCTGAAAGGGCTCGCAGACCTCCAGGGGGCTGCAGACCACTGGTTGAGAACCACTGATCCAGTAGATATAGTGTACTTGGACTTTCAGAAAGCCTTTGACAAGGTTTCTCACCAAGGCTCTTAAACAAAATAGGCAGTCATGGGCAGCCTCTTGGATCAGTCCCTGCTTAAAAGATATGAAACAAAGGGTAGGAATAAAGGATCAGTTTTCACGGCAGAGAGAAGTAAATAGCAAGATCCCACAAGGATCTGTACTGGGACCAGTGCTGTTTAACATATTCATAAATGATCTGGAAAAAGGTAAATAGGGAGTTGACAAAGTCTGCAGATGATACAAAATTACTCAATATAGTTAAGTCCAAAGGTGACTGTGAAGAGTTGCAAAGGGATCTCACAAAACTAGGTGACTGGGCAAGAAAGTGGCAGATGAAATTCACTGTTGATAAATGCAAAGTAATGCACATTGGAAAACATAATTCCAACTATACATACAAAATGATGGGGTCTAAATTAGCTGTTACCACTCAAGAAAGATCTTGGGGTCATTGTGGCTAGTTCTCTGAAAACATCCACTCAATGTGCAGCAGCAGTCAAAAAAGCTAACAATGCTAGGAACCATTAGGAAAGGGATAGATAAGAAGACAATAAATATCATAATGCCACTACATAAATCCATGGTATGCCCATTGCATGCAATTCTTGTCATCGCATCTCAAAAAAGATATATCAGAATTGGAAAAAAATACAGAGAATGGCAACAAAAATTATTAGGAGTATGGAACAGCTTCCATATGAGGAGAGGTTAAAAAGACTGGGACCTTTCAGCTTGGAAAAGAGATGACTGGCCGGGAGGTTATGATAAAGTTATATAAAATCATGAATGGCATGGAGACAGTGATAGGGAAGTGTTATTTACCCTTTCACATAACATGAGAATCAGGACAAAGAACAGGAGTACTTGTGGCATCTTAGAGACTAACAAATTTATTAGAGCATAAGCTTTCGTGGGCTACAACCCACTTCTTCGGTTGTAGCCCACGAAAGCTTATGCTCTAATAAATTTGTTAGTCTCTAAGATGCCACAAGTACTCCTGTTCTTTTTGCGGATACAGACTAACACGGCTGCTACTCTGAAACATGAGAATCAGGGGTCACCCAATGTAATTAATAGGCAGCAGATTTAAACAAACATAAGGAAGTACTTCTTCACACTACACAGTCAACCTGTGGAACTCATTACCAAGAGATGTTGTGAAGGTCAAAAGTATAAACTGGGTTCAAAAAAGAATTAGATGAGTTCCTGGAGGATAGGTCCACCAATGGCTATTAGCCAAGATGGTCAGGGACGCAACCCCATGCTCTGGGTGTCCCTAAACCTCTGACTGCCAGAAGCTGGGTCTGGATGACAGTGCCCTGTTTTGTTCATTGCCTCTGAAGTATCTGGCACCAGCCACTGTTGGCAGACAGGATACTGGACTAGATGGACCACTGGTCTGGCCCAGTATGGACATTCTTATGTTCTTATTCGACCAAGTTTTTGCCAAAGCTAATCACTATTATAGATACTGTATGCAGATCATGCCACAAACAGAGTAAGAAGCAGCAGAAACCTCTCTCAAATCTACTGCTAGGTGGAAACAGTCTCTGTATTACCAACTCTCCTTGCTCCAAAGACTTCTGTGTTCACTTCTGTCTCAAACAAATCAACCCCTTCATTTCTAAGGAAATCTGAACTCATGAGCTAATAGGTCAACTTAATTTTCTTTTTTCAAAGAAGCAATAAAAATGTCAATCCCATCTCTATATTAAATGCATCTCACTGCTTTAAAGTTACACAAATTTATATACTAGCAAAGGCAACGAAATTAAATGGCAAGTTATTTCATCCTTATTTAACTCCATAAGAAGTATGGTCCAAATTGTGTCCTCAGATATGCTTGAGAATTAGAGGAATTCAGGATATCCACTAGCGTTCTCTTTAAAGACCCACAAGGGTTTTATATTAATATGTGATTAATATTTTACAGTGATTAGACAGGGGAGCCGCAGCCTTTCTTGCTTTTGTTAGTTAACACGTCAGTCAAAAATAATGTTATTGTAATATAGTATTTGGAGCTTAACTTTGTTTGGGGTTCTTTTTACACTAGCTAAAAAAAAAAAATTACTTCCTCTAGCTCTGTTTTAATTCACACTGTGGTAGACGGAGGTTTGTTGAAGTGCACTTTTTTTTTCTTGAATCTTCATTTATTTATTTGATATTTATAGACTTTTCTCTGATACTTCTCATCAACATTAATGAATTAAGCCTGACAATCAAGAATTAGAAACCAGTGGGGTTGGGCTAGCAAATATAAAATTGGACAAGCTACTAGTAGTAGAGTAATGTAACATCTCAGAATACTATATATTATAGGTTTATATGTGAGCTCTACTTGATTGCTGTATTTTTCACATTCTGCAAGTTTTCTTTACATGACTTTTTCTTGCTACATACACAACATAATCATTAATGCCGTGGACTGATGTTGGAATGGCTCCCTATAAACCACTATAACATGACATCTCACACAGATCACTCTATTAAAATCTCCATACCATGCATTGCCATAATACATCAGATCACTTCAGTAAGCTCTCAACATTTACTTTATCAAAGACCTGTGTGGTGGTGAGTAGCGCTGAAGATGGCTTTGTGGTAAGGACAAGAGTTAGGGAGCAGAGTTCTATTCCCAGAGCTGCCACAGACTTCTTGTGTGATCTAGAGCAAGTCACTTAATCATTCTGGTCCACAGCTTCTCCCATCTGTAAAGTGGGTGTAATAATATTCCCATATCCCAATATCATAGGCCATGTACATGTTAGGACACACAGGCTGAGCAGGATTTCCAGCTTCCAACTCCAGCAAAGCAGCAGAGATTCCCAAGGGTACATTGTATAACCTGCCCTGTTGTTCTGAGGATCACAAAATTACCAGGGGAGAAGAAAATGGACAAAGTGTTCATGATCAATCACATCCTGCCCTCCTTGGGTCTTGTTAGACACCATTTCATCTAAGTCCAGGCAATTATCCAGTTAGTGCATAAATACAAGCCATGCCTTATAATGACTAAGGTATGAAAAATGCCAGTACCCTGAAAGAGGGGAGCTATCTTTTATCATAATGAAATCAAATAAAGCTTTCAGCCGGTGCACAGGAGAGATATTTATATACTCCGTCCTGAAAGGCAACGACTGAACAGCCAGCCCTACCCTGCTGCTGCTCTTGTGCAGATGAACCGAGCTCTCACTCTTCCCGAGAAGGGGTTGTTCTCTCCCTAGTGACTAACATGCTCAGTAGCATCCGCCCTAGGAGCGATTTGTTTAAAGAGGCCAAAGCGCAGTCAGGTGGCAGAGGTCGGACCGACCGCGCTCTCTCAAACTAGCCCTGCAGATCCAGCCTCCCCTTACGGGGGTTTCGGGCGCCAGGCCAGGGATGAGCAAGTCAGCCTGTTTCTCCCGTACACTGCTAAGCCCGTTACCCCGCTCGCTAGTTATAGTTGGTGGTCGGGACATCTGGGGCCAAGCGCGGAGCACTGATTTCAGGGGGAGGGGGCTCCGAGGAGCTGAGCGATCGGGGCTCTCTGCAATGACAGCTGCCCTGCCTCTGACCAAACTGCAAGCGTGCCCTCCGGCTGCACCCGCCCCCCCCCGCCCCTCAGCCTCAGGCTGCAGCCCCCACATTAACCTTCCCGCCGGGGCAGGGACTTTCCCTGCGTCTCTCGCTTGCCGGCCGGGGCCGCCCCTTGAGCATTACCCGCAAAGCCCCGTCCCTCTGCTCCCTGCTCTCCCCGCAGGCAGCAGCCCAGACACCCCACCCCCAGCCGGCGAGGCGAGGGAGGGGGTTCCCCCCTGCAGGCGCCACCCCGCTCCCCAGCCCGCCTGTTACCGAAGCTATCCTTGAAGTCTGGGGGTGGGGCGTCTCGCAGGGTCGGGGTCCAGCCCCCCTCCTCTTCCGCCTCCTCCTCCGTGGGGCCGGGGCTGCCGCCGCCGCCGGGAACCTGCTGCCGCTCCGCCGCCACCGCCCTGGGGACACGGCGCCCCCGGCCCCGGGGGCCGGGCCCCTCCGCAGCCGCGAGCTGCTCCTCGTCCTCGTCCTGGGAGGAGGCGGAGCGGGAGTCGGCCGAGGTGCTGTAGAAGGGGTTCCCGCTGCTGTCCTGGCCCGACTCCCCGAACACGTCGTCCGAGATCTGCAGGCTCTCGTAGCGGGAGCGGGCCGCCTCCAGCAGGGACAGCGCCTTCCGCCGCGGCCCCCCGCCGCCGCCCTCCGCCATCATCCCCGCCGCCGCCGACAGCAGCAGCAGCCCCCGCTCCCCGCCGCCCGGCTCCGCCGCCTCGCCCGGCCGCAGGCAGCAGCCCAGCAGCGAGAGCGGCTCGGACAGCGAGGCAGGGAGGCAGGGAGTGGCAGAGCCGCCGCCGCCGCCACCACCCAGCCCTGCCTCCCTCTGCCGCCCGCGCAACCCACCCCTGTGTGTGTGCAGGGACATGGGGGGAAGGAGCCAGCTCAGCATCTCCAAATACCACATCCAGCCAATTATAGCCGCAGTCCTCACCCAAGAGGTGGGGTTATATGGCAGCCCCGGACGGCCTGGCCCGCCCACGCCCCACCCCGAAGGGGCGGGTCTCGGCGCATTTAAAATCACAGAGCCTCTTTGGGAGAGCCGCCGCCGGGAGGGGCGGGGTCCCGCTCCGCTCCGCCCCCGGCTCGATGAGACCCTGGAGGAGTGGAGGGAGTTTTTCCGCTCCTTCCCCCAGCAGAGAGCAGCCTTGCGGGAGCTGCGCTTCCTTCCCCACCCCTCGGCTCCCGCGGCGCACGGAGCTGTCCGCGGACAGGGGTGCTGAAGCCCACCCGCCCCAGAAGCCCCAGTGCAGCGTGCGCGTCCAACTTGCGGCTGAGACTTTTCATTGACAATGGGAAGAGACTGAAATCCCTCTAGGTCCCCGGGGTGTGGCAGTGCTTGTTACATAATGGCTGAGCGCCGGGAGGGGGATTGTGACAAGCAACAGAAATCAGTGGGAGAAGCAGGAAGGACACAGAAAAGCACACAGGCCCTTAAACCGAGTTGAGGTGTATGAGGGTCATAATCTCTATTCTATCACACCTTCTTCCTCCAAAATAGGATGTGCAATCGGTTTTGCTTGCATTCATCTATAGCTAAGGTCTGCAAGTCAGTTTCATACTGATGAGAGCTACCTTAATGAAATATGAGTGCAAACCCTACTGAGCCTGGAAAAAATGGGAGGAGAGAAAAGGGCACACTCTCTATAGCAGTGTTCCCCAACCTTTTTGTCTGGCAGGTGCCAGATGACGAGCCACTGCGGACCCTGGCCGGCGGACGAGCATCCGCTGAAATGCCGCCAAGCAGCAGCAATGTCAATAGGCGTGGCTGCCGAAATGCCACCGACAAGCAGCGTCATCCAGAGGTGTCATCAGCGGCATTTCGGCGGATGCTCGGCCGCCGACCAGTACGCTGGCGCACATAGATGCCCTGGCGGGCGCCATGGCACCCACGGGCACCGCATTGGGGACCACTGCTCTATAGGTTGCACATGTGGGTACTTCAAGGATAGTTTTAGGGGTGTTTAAAAGCTACCATTCTGTAGTAAAATATTTCCCACTGACTTACTGGATAATTATGACAGTAAAATCTATACTAGTTGTGTTACAATTTACTATAGCAAGTAATGCATTCTGAGCTGGGCACTAGTAAAACAAATACTACAAAACCAGCTGTAACTAAGGCCTAATACAGCAAATGAATGTAAAGGAACACTATGTATAACCAATATATGGGGCCTGATCCACCTCTCATCAAAGTTAATGGAAGGATTCCCATTGAATCCAATGAGATTTGGATCCTGGCCATGGTGACTCAAAACCAACTCATCATGATCTCCATCATGTGGATACACACAGTTAACAATTTTGTAACACCATAAATTAATTTTTCCACTGATCCAAAAACAGCTGGGATTAAGATTCACAGAGTTCACAGGAACTAGCTGTTTTGCACAACAGAATGACCACTGAAGAAGAAGTAAACCTATAAGCAAGGGCTTGACTCTGTGAGTATGTCTACACTGCAGCTGGGAGCAAGCTCCCCAGCCTGGGTAGCCAGACTCAAGCTAATGGGGCTACTAGCACACTTCAAATAGCAGTGTGGATATTGAGTCTCTTGTGACTACTTGGGCTAGCCACTTGAGATCAAGCCTAGGGGGTTGAGTGGGCTTGAGTTTGGGAGACCTAGCACTCTGGCCCCAATCCAGCAAAGCACCTAAGTATACATCTGTTTTGAATCATCTGAATAGATCCATTGACTATAGTGAGACTATGCACACACTTAAAGTTAAGCACGATTGCTTCCAAAATTGCAGGATTGGGGCCAGAACGTTCAGCACCTTGCAGGACTGAGCTTTTAAAATGCTTTTCTTGTGTTTAATGAATAATATGGTATAAAGTAGCAGTTGTTCCAACAGGCATATACACACCTACAACTAATTTAAAAAAGCAATATGATGGCATAAGATAAAACAAAGTGAAGGAAAATAAATTAAATATAATTGAGATAATCATTTGAAGACTATGGAGTCACACAGTTATCTCTGAGGACATAACTGGAACTGCAAAATCTTTATTACTGGTGATGATGACTGAGCAGCTTGATTCGCAGACTCCAGTTTGCTGTGCTGGCAGTTAGGAAATAAAATACTTGTATTTCTCCTTACAAATTGAATCTATTTTATATTGAATCCACAAACCACAATAAACATGGTTCCCCAGGATGCTATTCTTACAGAATCACTTTATATAGTAAAAACACACTTTAAAGGTGTTGGCAGGTTCTGCGTACTAGAGGAATTAGGAATATAGTTTTGTTAGTCATCTTTAAGTGAGAAGTCTGATAGGGAAGTTGTTGACCACTACCTTCCATCTTTTGCAATTGTGACAGAGTTTGTGATGTAGCTGGCTCTCTTTCTTCCTCTTCCTGGTTTGCCTGCAATCCTAACTGATAATATGAGCTCCAGAATCAAGTTGCTGTGTGCTTAGAAAGCAATGTGTCTACAGAAAGATGTTATTCTCTTACCTAGGATCTCAAGGAACTGTGTGATTTTCCAGTAGCTGATATTATACAGGATAACCAGTTACCCACATCACTGCACCCATTAGTCTATTTTACATTGTCCTGCTTGGGTACAAGGCAATGCTGATTGCCAGTCAGATTACAAGGCTACATTGCAGATTTAATTATGCAGATTTCCACATCTGGTGGTGAGTTACTAGGGAGTACTGTTTCACACTGACCCCCCAACTATCTTCTGTGAGTAAATGCCATTGACTGTTTAGGGTTCATATGTCTTTTCAGAATTCTTTCTGGAAGTGGTTAGGATTGGCTGCTAGTTTATTTAATGGTGGCCTATGTTCACCATGTCCAATGCCATCTTTGGGCTTTTGTGGTTATTTTATAGGGGCAGCAGTTTCATCTGCTGCTCCACCATGCCCTGTTAGTACCTGCATCAGATTGTCCATGATTGCTTATTCAACAGGTCTCCCTGCTTATATCACACCTAGCCTTCATATATGAATGCTGTTCTCCTATCCACAACCCATGGATGTTCTCAGTGGCAAATGCTGCTGCCTCTGAGAAGATTACCCAGCCCTGAGTTTTGTTAGTAATATGGAATTCTCAGCACAGACAGCACAGATTTCACCCCAGTTAAGAGGGTATGCTTAGGCTCTCTGCAGAGTTTGGGGGAGATGAGTGTTGAAGGGGCTGCATGTGGGGGGGAGGTCACCACACCTCCTTGTTAGTAGAACTTGTCATCAGGAAGGTATGCCAGGACAGGGGAAGGGAAGGTCTACTAGACATAGTGGACTCCCCCTGCAACTGGTGCAGGAGAGCAGCTCACAGGTTGGAGTAATGCCCATAGAAGAGCTGCTTTGCAAGTTCAAGGATGGAGTTTGCCTCCCAGGCCTTACCCACTTCAACCAAAGAGTTGAAGCAAGTGCTGGATTAAGGTATAGGCACAATAGGCACGTGTGTAGGGCCTCAACTCCTAGAGTGCTGTGATTATGTCAGAATTTTAGCTCTCTTTTAAAAAATGTATCTTTTTAGACCTCGTGGTTGTGGAGGAGAATATGAACAGAGCATAAACAATGCAGTGAGGTCTGCATGAGTTTGCAAACAGCCTGAACAATAGTTCTGAGAGGGCTGAACTGTGCTATTCACCTTACTGGGTTATTAATGCTGAACCCCCCTGTTCTAGAAGGCCCATCCCTCCACAGCAGAAGATTGAGGCTAGGGAGGGTCTGGCCCTTGCTACTTCCAGTCCATCATGATTCTGCTGGGGTGATGTCAACAGTCTCCACCCACTCCTACAAACATGCAGAGCTCTTTGCTGGCCTTCCCTCCTCCAGGACAGATGCCAGCCCACCTAAAACCAGGAAATGGTAGCCCTGGGAGGGGGTATAATCTGGCCTGCCCAAAGAGGAGTGTTTGGGGGCCCTTCCCACCAGCAGAGCAGACAGCTCTTGTGTGAGTGTCCCCTGAACTTACCACTCCAAGTAGGTGTGAGGGTGGGGCCTCAGCTCTGAGGCTGCCCAGGGGGGTTTCCCTGTTGGGATGCCTAGCCTTCTAGTTTGCATTAATGGGGCCTGGCACACAGCTTTTCTTGCATTCCTGTCACATCACACGTGCAGACCACTAACTAGATTACTGTGACCTGAAATGGGCGAGTTTAAATACTGTCCGAACTGAGTTGTCTGAAGTGTTAGTAGTAGGAAAGGCAGGTTAGATAGATAAAATGGATCAGGTCAGGCTTTTTTTTTTTTTAAATGAAGAAAAAATCATCAGGGGTTTCTTTAATTGAACTAACTAAATATTAAAGCCTTATGGAACATTGTGAATAAAATCCTGCTTTCCTCTGAGTTACTTATACTGGTGTTTAGCGGCTAGGAAAAGACCACTCCAGTAAACTGAACATTGTATCCATGACAACCCACAGTTCAGCTTTTAACTCCCCACACATAAAATGTTAGGGTTTATTTTACATTCTTCTATTTTTATTACAATAGCAATAATGATCTCCGGCTGCATTTCCAAAATTTCCCTCACCTTTTTAAACAAGTCATTAAATGTCTAGGAATTTCCCTGTGACCTCCCCAGTCTGGCAACATACTCCTTAAATTAAATCATAAAATCTTTTGAGACTCTCACTTATTTCATCAGACAATGCAAAGCAGAGTACACAGAGCAGAGTGACAGCATGTTAAGTCAGACACTCCATTAAATTCAGATATTCAGTTTGCAGGATCTAATCCTGCTCCAATTACAGTCAGTGGGAGCCTGATCCCACTCTCTTTGAAGGCAAAACTCCCATGGGAGTGGGATCAGGCCCTTATTTTGTTATTCAGTTTGGCTATGTCTACACTGCGAGCTAGCTGTGTGATGCCCCCACTTGTGTACACGTACTCATGCTAGCTCTCATCAAGCTAGCTCAAGTATAAATTGTAGTGTCAACACGGAAGCAAGGGTAGCAGCAGTGGAGGCATGGCTGTGTCATACTGAGTACATTCCCACCGGTTTCAGGTGGGTTTGTACTCAGTATGGCTCAGCCATGCCTCTGCTCCGCTACCCATGCTACCGTGGCTACCCTGGAATTTATACTCATGCGAGCTCGAGGAGAGCTAGAACAACTATGTGTACACAAGCAGGGGAATCACACCCTTAGCTTGTAGTGTAGACATGGCCATGATTATATAAAAGGCACCACTTACAATTATCTGTTTCAGTTTATTCTCTAGCTACTGCAGTGGTTCTCCAACTGACGCCCATAGATTACCAACAATCTGTAGAACATTAGCTCGTGGTCCACAGAGAACTGGCTGGCCACATATTTGTAATTCTCTTTGTATCCACCTGCTAAAAAACATTAAAGACAGCTAAAAATATATCAGGACTTTCCTAATATTATTTTCCCATGTATCCAAACACTGTTGCTGCCACAGGGATGTTATCCAGTCCTGAATGGGAGGGAAGATAGAGAGATTATTGTGTGGACCTATGAAGATATGCACAAGATAAGTCAAGATTTTAATACTTGATTGTGCTTAGAAAAGTGATTCTGTAAAAAATGTATAATAAAGCTCTGTATTTATCATCTCTCAGTGACTTCCATATCATATTTAGATTACAATTTCTTTGGGGCGGCTCTCTTTTTGTTCCATGTTTCTACGACACCAAACTATGCAGGGTGCTTTAAAGTAATTAATAATATTTCTCAGGTTAAAAAATATGATTTGTCTAAATTCTCAGTGCTGCAAATCCAGCTTAGAATCTGAATTTCAAGCTGAATTCCTGCTGCTTCTCCAATCATCACCAGCAATGCTGGTTGGGAATTTTTTGCTGGAAAATACCGACTTGCTGAAACTGAAACATTTTTCAGGAACATACACAATGAAACATGCATTTTAATGAAACTTTCACCAGGAAAGATTGCTCAGGTCAAGGATGGAATTTCCAGCCACAGAGAGATACCCCACCTCAGAATAGTCAATAGGCTGGTGGTTAGGGTACTCATGTGGGATCCAGGAAACCCAGGTCTGAATCAGGGACTTGAAGTTGGGTCTTCTTGAACCTGCAGATTCAAGCCTCTGATTCAGAGTGGGTCTCCTATATCCCTGGCACATGCCCTAATCACCAGGCTATTATGGGGCCTCTCTTACTCTTTAATTTTTCATCAAAACACTTGGAAAGAGCTCAGTTTCATCCTGATGTGGAACAGGACAATTTTTGAAATATCAACAATTTTCATGGGATAGGAAATCCATTTTCCACCCAGTTCTAATCACTAGTACTAATGATTATGCAATCAGAACTTAACAGACAATGTTGGTGGTGATTTATGGAGCAGAATAGATTACAGTCCACACTTCCTTAGCCGTATTGTCTCTGCAGGGACACTTGTAAAACTAACAAAAATATGTTTTATCTGTAAAATGAGTAGCAGTGACTCAGAGACACAGGGACTATACATTGAGTCAGAAGGTGCTATTTTTACACATTCACTTTTCTGATTACTTGAGACGGAAATAGAACTACACTGTGGTTAGACCACAAACTCTGAGATCAAGGACCGTATTGTGACTCAGAGTGCCAAAGCAGGATGCCTGGTTCTCTTGTTGCTTCAGGGGGGAGTTATCTGTTTCAGCCCTATACTTGATGCGGTGACATCCCCATCCACACTGGCTCAGCTATGGTAGCTTCTCCTGCCTGCCCACCTGCATGGGATGGGGAATACCAGGCCTGCAGAGGCTGTTCTTCCTCCCTGTGCTGCACTGAGTGCTATAGTTAGCCCACGCAGGAGAGTTGGAGGCACCTTACACCTCCCTGCTCCCCTGTACAGTTGCATAATGTGGGTCACAAAGTGATGTTGAAAATATTTTTCTTTTAGAAACTTGTTAAACAGGTCTAGCTGAAGTGCTTTTGGCCACCATAACTAAAGTTGCTGTAGAAGGTGCATAATAACCAGCAATACTGCCTAATGGTTAGGCGGGGTTTTGACATGGTGGATTCCCATTGAAAGCACAGTCTGGTCCTTGTGTGCCCCTACCCCAAGGGTTTCCAGTCATTCCCTTAGCACAGAGATTTTATCGGAGCGGAGCCCTTGAACAGTCAAGGCTTTTTCCAGCAGGTCTCTCACCTAGATGAAAACTCCTGGTGGATTAATGCCCTTTTGGAGTGGGTAGGGAACCCCAGGCCCGTCCTCTCCACTGAGCTCCAATCTAGGGCCCAATGGCCGACAGCCACACTTGACACCTTGGGTGCTAAGCCACCACCCTCCTGTGACGCTCTATACCTCGGGGGAACACCCTACACCCCCATGTTCATCTTTATAAAATGATTGTGTGGTATCCAAGGCAAAGTTTGTCATGTTGGAGGTCTTTGGAAGGCTCATAATGCACTGAGCATGGTTGTTATAGTGATGTTATAGTAATTGTTACAGTAATGTTATAGTAAGGTTATAGGTTATTAATTGATGTATATAGTTATGAGGCTGAAAATGTATCCTCATGGCTTAAAGCAAGCCCATGCAAAAACTCTCCAAGAACAGGGAGGCAGTTCACACCTCATCAGGGCATGGATGGGACAAACCCAGCCCAGCCTCACAGGAACAATGGACACTGGCTTAGGCAGCAACAAAAGAATCTGTTAGACTTTCAAGGGAGTCACCCCCTTCCTTTGGGCAGTTTGGGACTGCGATGAGGTAATACTCACCTGACTCTGAAGGGGGGGTGGCGCAAAGCCAAGAGGAAAGAAAGGACATGATAAAAGGGAGAGACATTTTGCCATGCTCTCTCTCTTCCACATACATCTACAGACACCACCACCACCAAGCGACTGAACCACTGATCAAAGGGGAGAGCCTGGCTGAAGAGCCAGCCTGTGGTGAGAAGCATCTAAGTTTGTAAGGACATTGAAAGTGTTAAGATCAGCTTAGAATGCATTTTGCTTTTATTTCATGTGACCAAATCTGACTTGTTACGCTTTGATGTATAATCACTTAAATCTACCTTTATAGTTAATAAATCTGTTTGTTTATTCTACCTGAAGCAGTGCATTTGGTTTGCAGTGTGTCAGAAACTCCCCTTGGGATAACAAGCCTGGTACATATCAATTTCTTTGTTAAATTGACGAACTTATATAAGCTTGCAGCATCCAGTGGGCATAACTGGACACTGCAAGACGGAGGTTCCTAGGGTTGTGTCTGGGACCGGAGATACTGGCTAGTGTCATTCGCTTGCAAGTAGCTGGGAGCAGCTTACATGCCAGAGGCTGTGCGTGAACAGCCCAGGAGTGGGGCGTTCTCACAGCAGAGCAGGGTAAGGCTGGCTCCCAGAGTCAAGGATTGGAGTGGCCTAGCAGATCACCGGTCCAGACAACACCAGAGGGGAATGTCACACCTCCTTGGACCATTTCCTACCCTAGTCCCCTTTTACTTCTTGGAGTGACTCACTCTAATCAAGTCTCTGGCCTGCAATCTCTCACCTGCCTCTCCTTCATGGGTTTACACAGGCCTGCACTGCCAGGTCCCAGGCAAGGAGCACCTCGTTAGTATTTTCCCTTCAGAGCTCAGAGCAGCCCTCTGCTCCCTTCTGTTACCTCCTCTGAGTTGCTCTGCTCCCCTTTTAAAAGCCCCACCTCCAGCTTGTGCAGACTTTGCAGGTGTGGCTGGGCAGGGGCGCCTGGGCCCAGAGCTGTTCCTTAACCTCTTGCTCTTCATTGTGGGGTTTGTATACCTCATCACAGCTGCCTACATATTTCCATTCTAAACCCCTATTTTCAGTCACGCATAACTTTTCAAGCCTTTAATTTCTTGGGCTGAAATTTTACAGGTCTGATCTTTGTCCAAAAGCAACATTAACTGGAATGTTTGAGGAAAAACAGGTCAACATTTTCAAGTAAGTGGAGAGAGGAAAAAATACATCTTCACCATTATGTAAAAAATATATATCTATCCTGTGAATTTTTAAACAGACCTAACATTGAAACAGCTGTGGCCTGAAAGTTAAAATTTGGCTGAGAAATAGTTCTCCGGGAGGCAAAGTGCCTTGGAATGTTTCAGTGATAAATGGTTTTGATTTGGTTGAGTTATGAGCATTTGAAAAATAAATCACATTTTGTGCATGCACTGGACATTTTTAACCACAGCAGTATTATTAACAATGTTTGCCTAACTTTCTGAGGAAGGCAGGGTGTATTGCTCATGCATGCATGGAAAATTAGCCATGTGGTTAATAATTTATGGAGTATTTGTAGTGAATGATGCAGGGGTCTGGAGCTCTCTGCCTCGTTCTCTGTGTGTCCTATATGTACATGTGCATTGGGCATCACACCAGGGCCGGTGCAAGGAAGCTTCTGTCTCCTCCACCTGCGCCTGTAGCCAGACAGAGCGCCTGAGCATGGATGCTTCTACCCAGATCCTGGTGTGGTTTTGCAGAGACTGTAACTTGCAATTTCCACTTACTGATATCCAGGCTGGGGGGACCATCCAATGTGAAAGGTGCCTGCTGGTGGAATCTCTCAGGCAGCAGGTGGGAGAGCTACAGGAGGAGGTGGCTAGGTTGAGAAGCATCCGAATCCACGAGCAATTCCTGGACAGTGTCCATGTGGAGACAGCTGAGGTAGCTGTCCCAGTACACAGGATTGCTGATACACCACTGGTGGAGGAGGAGATGGCTCAGGGTGGACACTGGCAGCTGGTTACTTCTGGCAGCAGGCAGTGCTCCACCCCTGCTCCGAACCCTCCCGCTGTGGTAATAGGTAACCGTTATGCTCTTCTTGATACAGGAAAGAAGGCATCACCCCCTACAGTAAAGGAGGAGAAGCCTCGTACCCCTAAGGCTGGGAGGTCTGCTGCCACCACTGCGAATAGGAAACGTAGGGTAGTGGTGGTCGGAGACTCTCTGCTGAGGGGGACGGAGGCGCCCATCTGTCGCCGTGACATTTCATCTCGGGAGGTATGCTGCCTGCCGGGAGCCCGTATCCGAGACGTTATGGAGGCATTGTCGAGGATTATCCAGCCCTCTGACTACTACCCCATGCTACTCATCCATGTGGGCACGAATGATACTGCGCGGTGTGACACTGAGCGGATCAAGAGTGACTACAGGGCTCTGGGAGTACGGGTGAAGGAGTTTGGAGCGCAGGTGGTATTCTCTTCGATTCTTCCTGTCAAAGGTAGGGGCCCGGGCAGAGACAGATGCATCATGGAGGTGAATGCCTGGCTGCGAAGATGGTGTCGCCAGGAGGGCTTTGGCTTCCTAGACCACGGGATTTGAGGAAGGACTGCTAGGCAGAGATGGCGTTCACCTTTCGAGGAGGGGAAAGACCCTATTTGGACACAGACTGGCTAACCTAGTGAGGAGGGCTTTAAACTAGGTTCGACGGGGACAGGTGAGCAAAGCCCGCAGGTAAGTGGGGAACATGGAGACCTGGGAGATGGGTCGGAAACGAGAGGGAGTGTGGGCTATATTGGCAGAGAGAAAGGAGGGTCAGGACAAAACTGGGAGGAAAGATCAAACCAGTATCTTAGATGCCTATATACAAATGCGAGAAGTATGGGTAATAAGCAGGAAGAACTGGAAGTGCTAATAAATAAATACAACTATGACATTGTTGGCATCACTGAAACTTGGTGGGATAATACACATGATTAGAATGTTGGTGTGGATGGATACAGCTTGCTCAGGAAGGATAGACAGGGGAAAAAGGGAGGAGGTGTTGCCTTATATAGTAAAAATGTACACACTTGGATTGAGGTAGAGATGGACATAGGAGACGGAAGTGTTGAGAGTCTCTGGGTTAGGCTAAAAGGGGTAAAAAACAAGGGTGATGTCATGCTAGGAGTCTACTACAGGCCACCTAACCAGGTGGAAGAGGTGGATGAAGCTTTTTTTAAACAACTAACAAAATCATCCAAAGCCCAAGATTTGGTGGTGATGGGGGACTTCAACTATCCGGATATATGTTGGGAAAATAACACAGCGGGGCACAGACTATCCAACAAATTCTTGGACTGCATTGCAGACAACTTTTTATTTCAGAAGGTTGAAAAAGCTACTAGGGGGGAAGCTGTTCTAGACTTGATTTTAACAAATAGGGAGGAACTCGTTGAGAATTTGAAAGTAGAAGGCAGCTTGGGTGAAAGTGATCATGAAATCATAGAGTTTGCAATTCTAAGGAAGGGTAGAAGGGAGAACAGCAAAATAGAGACAATGGATTTCAGGAAGGCGGATTTTGGTAAGCTCAGAGAGCTGATAGGTAAGGTCCCATGGGAATCAAGACTGAGGGGAAAAACAACTGAGGAGAGTTGGCAGTTTTTCAAAGGGACACTATTAAGGGCCCAAAAGCAAGCTATTCCGCTGGTTAGGAAAGATAGAAAATGTGGCAAAAGACCACCTTGGCTTAACCACGAGATCTTGCATGATCTAAAAAATAAAAAGGAGTCATATAAAAAATGGAAACTAGGACAGATTACAAAGGATGAATATAGGCAAACAACACAGGAATGCAGGGGCAAGATTAGAAAGGCAAAGGCACAAAATGAGCTCAAACTAGCTACGGGAATAAAGGGGAACAAGACGACTTTTTATCAATACATTAGAAGCAAGAGGAAGACCAAAGACAGGGTAGGCCCACTGCTTAGTGAAGAGGGAGAAACAGTAACAGGAAACTTGGAAATGGCAGAGATGCTTAATGACTTCTTTGTTTCGGTCTTCACCGAGAAGTCTGAAGGAATGCCTAACCTAGTGAATGCTAATGGGAAGGGGGTAGGTTTAGCAGATAAAATAAAAAAAGAACAAGTTAAAAATCACTTAGAAAAGTTAGATGCCTGCAAGTCACCAGGGCCTGATGAAAAGCATCCTAGAATACTCAAGGAGCTAATAGAGGAGGTATCTGAGCCTCTAGCTATTATCTTTGGAAAATCATGGGAGACGGGAGAGATTCCAGAAGACTGGAAAAGGGCAAATATAGTGCCCATCTATAAAAAGGGAAATAAAAACAACCCAGGAAACTACAGACCAGTTAGTTTAACTTCTGTGCCAGGGAAGATAATGGAGCAAGTAATTAAGGAAATCATCTGCAAACATTTGGAAGGTGGTAAGGTGATAGGGAACAGCCAGCATGGATTTGTAAAGAACAAATCATGTCAAACCAATCTGATAGCTTTCTTCGATAGGATAACGAGTCTTGTGGATAAGGGAGAAGCTGTGGATGTGGTATACCTAGACTTTAGTAAGGCATTTGATACGGTCTCGCATGATATTCTTATCGACAAACTAGGCAAATACAATTTAGATGGGGCTACTATAAGGTGGGTGCATAACTGGCTGGATAACCGTACTCAGAGAGTTGTTATTAATGGTTCCCAATCCTGCTGGAAAGGCATAACGAGTGGGGTTCCGCAGGGGTCTGTTTTGGGACCGGCTCTGTTCAATATCTTCATTAATGACTTAGATATTGGTATAGAAAGTACGATTATTAAGTTTGCGGATGATACCAAACTGGGAGGGATTGCAACTGCTTTGGAGGACAGGGTCATAATTCAAAATGATCTGGACAAATTAGAGAAATGGTCTGAGTTAAACAGGATGAAGTTTAACAAAGACAAATGCAAAGTGCTCCACTTAGGAAGAAAAAATCAGTTTCACACATACAGAATGGGAAGAGACTGTCTAGGAAGGAGTACGGCAGAAAGGGATCTAGGGGTTATAGTGGACCACAAGATAAATATGAGTCAACAGTGTGATGCTGTTGCAAAAAAAGCAAACGTAATTCTGGGATGTATTAACAGGTGTGTTGTGAGCAAGACACGAGAAGTCATTCTTCCGCTCTACTCTGCTCTGGTTAGGCCTCAGCTGGAGTATTGTGTCCAGTTCTGGGCACCGCATTTCAAGAAAGATGTGGAGAAATTGGAAAGGGTCCAGAGAAGAGCAACAAGAATGATTAAAGGTCTTGAGAACATGACCTATGAAGGAAGGCTGAAAGAATTGGGTTTGTTTAGTTTGGAAAAGAGAAGACTGAGAGGGGACATGATAGCAGTTTTCAGGTATCTAAAAGGGTGTCATAAGGAGGAGGGAGAAAACTTGTTCACCTTAGCCTCTGAGGATAGAACAAGAAGCAATGGGCTTAAACTGCAGCAAGGGAGGTCTAGGTTGGACATTAGGAAAAAGTTCCTAACTGTCAGGGTGGTTAAACACTGGAATAAATTGCCTAGGGAGGTTGTGGAATCTCCATCTCTGGAGATATTTAAGAGTAGGTTAGATAAATGTCTATCAGGGATGGTCTAGACAGTATTTGGTCCTGCCATGCGGGCAGGGGACTGGACTCGATGACCTCTCGAGGTCCCTTCCAGTCCTAGAATCTATGAATCTATGAATCTAAGCGAAACTTCCACCTTGCGCCCGCCCCCC
>NW_020664436.1:24625488-24661134 GCF_002925995.2 Terrapene triunguis
AGGCAACCGCCTAGTTTGCCTAAATGGTAGCACTGGCCCTGCATCACACATACTTTAGAAAGTGTCAACATCGAGCCAGGGGCATGAGAATACATAAGGGCAGTACACTCTGTGTTTAGTGTGCATTGAATGAGCCCGTGTTCCATTTATTATACATTTTAAAGGTGTACATTTTTGAAATGCACCTTTTGTAGAGCACACCTCACCTCAGTCATGGAAAACCTTGTTTAGTTCAAGTTCAATAAGGCAAAGTTTCAGAGAATCACGTATCTTGTGCAGTGCAACTCTTTTGAAGTGTGCAGTGATGGAGTCAGGGTTCTGTAAGAGCCTATCTCTCAATCTCTGTGTACCATATGGCGTAAAAACCATCCGGCTCTTGGGTTACACAGGAATGGAGTCTCTACTATGGGAGTTTTCAAGTGAATGGGAGTTGGGCTTTCTGGTGGTGTCTGCACTTTCTCTATTCTTTCCCAAACTAGCAAATTCCATTAAAAATGCATTAAAAGATCATTAAGATTGTATGGTTAAATGCTCAAAAGTCAGGAAATGCCAAAGTTAAGGTAGTAACATTAACTCTACCCCCTTGAAAGTCTGAGCTACAATAAAGCCTTTAATTACATGATCATATGCTATTTTCAAAACAATACAATAAAATATATGTTTATTTCTACAGCCTTGTAAGGTGCATCTTGCATGATATGCAGTGAATGAGGAATGATTTCAGGGTACGTCTTGTACTATGTTCTGAAGGTCAGTAAATTTGGGCTCTGGAGAACCACAGTGCTACAGTTGGGGACCCTCCAGTGAAAAGCTTCCCTTCCTTAAAAGTTCACATCTAGGGACTGTCAGCAAAAGCATCTCATCTGATCTCTGCTGCGTTGGCTGGGAACAGAGAGAGAAGCAATCCACAAGGTATCTAGGCCTCAGATCATGTACAGCTTTATATGTTTGCGCAAACAGTTAGAATTGCATCAAGAAGCAGAGTGGAAGTTAATGCAGTTTGTGGAACATAGGCCAGAATATGCTCACATTAACTCACTCCACTAAGCACACAGGCTGCCACATTGTGCACTAGCTGAGGCTTTCTAATGGTCTTCAAGCACAGCCCCTGCAGGTCACAAAAACAAAGATGACCATAGCAATATGGATTCCATACATGGAAGACTGCAAGCTCCTAGCCAGTCTTGCTGGGACCCTGATTGCTCCGGGGGCCTCTAAGTGCTGCTACAATGCAAATAAATAATAATAATTTTAAATGGAATGAGCCACTGCTGCTAAATGGGTCCAAAAGTACCATAAAATTGTGAATGTCTTTTTCAAGGGGTTAATATAGTTCCTCAATAGATGGAGAAATCATAACCCTCATCAGTTCCTCAAGTTGCTTCTCTTTGCCAACCAACATTACCTTCACTTTTGCCTGTTATAATTCCTACTGCTTTTAAATATTTTGTCTTCTTTTTCTTCCCCTTATCCCATTACCTGGGGCCACTGTGTCATGCAAGCATCTGTCATCTTTGTCTGTCCGAGGCAGCACAAAGGTCCACCTGCTTACCATCTTCATTGATGCAATCCATCCATTGCTTCCTCTGCTTTCCTCTGGGCCTCTTTCCTACCCACATCTCTTGCCATGCTTTCCTCACAAGGTCCTCTTCACTCATCCTCTGTATGTGTCCAAGACAGCAAAGTTTGCACTTCCTGGATTTTGTCAGCCACGTCACTGACTTTGACTTCCATCCTTCTGCTTTCATTTCAAAATCTGTCTCGTCAGGTAACTCTTTTTACCTTCTAAAATATGCCTTTAATCCATTAGGAGGAGTGGTATCCTATTCAGTAGTTGTTAGAAGGACACATTGGTTTGCCTTATCTAAATATGTTTCAGGCCATTAGCAATTTTTGTTAAACCTTCTCATAGAAAGGTGTTTCCTTTTTACTTTAACAGCTAATCAGGCAATTAAATCTTATTGAAATAGATAGGCCAGCCAAGTCCTTGCAAAGCAGCACAGGTTAGAGAAGAAACTTAGATTCTGCTACATTTCATCAACTGTGAGTCAGTTTGGTCAATGTCAGCCTTTTCCATTGCATCTTTTAGGGGATCAGACCCTTCTCTGGAGAATGGGAAAAGAGCCTGAAAAGCAGAATTACACTCCATTTTGGGTGGTAGGAGAAAATGGAGTTGCTTAAGAATCTGAAATCTCATCATGTTTTCCCCACGTAAGAGGATGAATGTTCGTCATAACATAAGGCAGATAGCTGGCTGTTCGTCACCATCAAAAGAGAATTTCTCCATTCTGTTTAGTCAGAACAGACACTGGAGATACCAATCCCCAGATCAGTTTCCCTTAGAAGAAGTCCTTTAGATATCAAGACTTGATCATAAAAAGGAGCAATATTGAAAATGTCTGAGGGAGAGGGATGATGTGAGAGATAATGGGTCTTTCCATTAATGAAGATAATTGCTAGTCTCAGAAATGCCTTTTATGTGGTAATTTGCCCTTATTTTAACCCCTAGGGGCTAAATACAGTTATTTTCAAGTAGAAGTTGAAACATCACCAAAAAATATAGGGTCAGTTCTTGAGGATTATTGAACATCTGCAGCTCCCATTGAAATGACTGAGATCTGCAGATGCTTGAACATCTCTCAGGATTTGTCCTATAGAATGACTCCTTCCAGGGAATTTCAGTGATTATTAACTCAGCACGCTTTCTGATTTCTATTCTGAGATGAACCAATGGAAGCTACCAAAATTCCTGGAACTGTGATATTTAAAGAGCTTGAAATGCTGTGAGGAAGTAGGATACTATTTTAGAGCTGACATCTGGAAGGAAATTCCTATGATTCTTTATAGGAGATAATTTATTTAAATTCAAGGGTTTTTAAAAAAACTGTAATCAGGATGCACAACAGGAATATTTTGCAGGGACACTGTCAAGATAAAAATCAGGGGTCCGATCCTGCAGTATGAAGAGAAGGATTGAGTTCCATACATGTTGTTTTTATTCTCTGCATTAAAAATGGAAGAATTTTAAAAATGAGAGGCACTTTTATACCCTTTCTTGTACTTCACTCAGCTTGGACAATGAATTCAATTTCACTTCTTATTTATAGTCAGTTTCCTTTTGCTTTTTCAGGAGCTAGCACATTGGGTTGCTTTGTTGCACTGGGATTCTTTGTTGTATTTGGGTTGCTAGCATTTCAAGGAGAATGTTAAAATTGCCTTAAAACCTGTTTTATTACGTTAAAAAATAATGAAAACATTTCTAATTGGCTCAAATCCTGCACATGCATCCGTATATGCACATGGCCAGAGAGGCATTGGAAGCAGTGCAGGGGCGAGAGACTGGCTGCGGGGAACTCACAGATGGGCACACTGTACCCTCCATACAGCTCAGAGCACTGCTGTGTGCCGGATCAATCCTACCACCGTTTGGGGAGGGGGCGAAGGCAAACCAAGGAGGGAACTGTTGCATATGGTGGACACATAACTAAGTAGATCCACTGATTAAAGCCTCCATATGGGGGTGGGGAGGCAGGGATGTGCCAATTACAGCTGCTATTGTATCTCAGCTGGCAATGGCTACCAGACCCTAAGGCCTGTCATAATGGCTGTGGAGCTGCTTGCTGATCACTGAAGTTTCATAGTGGAGAATTCAATCCTCTGACCTCAGCAGTGCACCCTTGGCACTTGTGCTCAGGGTCAGGAGTTTTCCCATTAGGTTTTGTAAATCCTCCTCTTTTTAAATATGGAGAGATCATTTTAGGGGTGAGGGGACTTGGGCTGGATTGGAACAGGCAGCTACCTGTACTTCCTATTACCAGTCCCCCAAACTATTTGATCCCCCCAGACAGGGAACAAGAATGAGTTTCTTTAATTTTTAACTTGACAGTAGTGTAAATAGAGCCAAAAATCTTTTAAAACGTATTGTGTTGCCCAGAATTTCTTTTGGCAAAGTTATATATGCTGGAAATAACAGTGCATAATGGAAGAACTGACCCAAGCTTAGCTACTACAGGAAATCTGACACAATGCTTCATATGTCATTTGCCAGTCTGCATGCATTCATGAAGTAAACAAGAAAACGCTAGAGTGTGAAGTCAATGGATCTTTGGTAAATTCTGGAATTATATTGACATTTACCAGGTATTATTTGAGATTTTCTGCCTGTTAATTACTCCATAACATATAGCCTCTCAAAAAACAAAAACAATCTTTTTTGAGACCCAAACTAATAATTTACTGCAGTTTAAAATAAATATTATGTATCACTTTCTGGCCTAATGTCATGGGATCACTCATTTGGTCTCTGCAGTCTGCCTTCTTAGGTGTTCTATCTTTGGTCACTTATCTTTCCACTAGTCCATGGAGGAGGTTATGTAGATGCAGGATGCAAATTTAGCATCGCCATCATGATTTACATCAGGTCTGCATCAAGGTTTATTTACACCTCCGGAAACAGCACATTTCTCTGGGGTCTAATTTAGGCACAGTTGACTGCTTTAGTCCCAGTTTATATGCTGAGACCTCAGATCCCTTTACATGCACTAATATCATGTACATAATCTCTGAATTTCTCCTTGATTTCATTCAGATCAATCCTGTTTCCATTAAAGTCAGTGGGAGTTTTGTCATTGATTTAACTAAGAGTAGGCTCAGGGCCAATATTTCTTATGTAAGGGTGCAGTGAGTGGACTGTAGTTTCCAAGATTCTTTTCTCATAGTGCAGTGCTGTACAGTGTTTTTTACAAATTCCCTTTGTCTCTCAAAATACATACAATAAAATTGCTGATCAGTATTGCAGCATACTCTCTATTATGAGACTATATCAAAGCGAAACCAGTACATTATGTCTAATTAACTTTATCATAAACATTTCTTGCACATTCCTGATTCATAGGTAGCCCTCACCCCAAAAAAAAGGTACAGGTAACCATGGTTTATTTCTACACTCCTGTTATTCCTATTAGTGAATTGCAATCATTGCAGTGAATATGTTATGTTCTTCGTAGGTATCCTCCTCCTATCCTGCTCTAAACACAGGTGAAACAAGCTAGGGTTTGATTTTATTCACAAACAAAAAATGAAACTATTTAAAATCCAGCCCATGCTTTTGCTCTCCCTGTCCCCACCGGCTGCTCCCAGCTTTCCTCTCTGCTCAGCCCAAATCCTAGGTTCTGTGTTCCCAAGAGAAACATCCCTACCTCCCTTATACCATGGACTTTTGCAGCAGTATCAACACCTGCTAACATGGTAGGGTGTATCAGGCGAACATTGCTAGCCTCTGACATATCTCTCCTCCAAAGACAATTACCGTTATCTGTCCTTAAAGATGGGTATGTTAATTACATTTCTCTGCAAACTTTAAAGTTCAAGTAAAATAGTCATTGACTGTAGCAACTGCAATACAAGTCATTCCAATTTATTTGGTGTAGATTAATAATTTGATATAGCGATTTTGCAAGGACATTTGATAGGGTTATTTTTTAGTTTTTCAATCAATTTTCAGCCATCAAACATACCGTACAATGAATATAGTTGGATTTATACTTTAAAGTCAGCCTTGCTGCATTTCAACTTCTTTTCCAAGCAGCTGCTATCTGAAGATGAACAGAGGTCAAATCATCAGCTGTTGGCTATAATACTGTTCCCTTTCTGCTAGTTCAATGAGCTCAAATCCCATATCTCTCTCTGATCTTGGAATTCACACAAAAGCAGGCTGAAAGATAAAAAAGAATCATGAGCATTTATCCATCTTGCAAACATATTTTCTGCAAGATTTATGAAGGAAAGCTTGTTAAACTGTTCTGCCCAACTGTGGGTACCTTTTATCTGGTAGTTTATATAAAGAGACATTGATTTCACTGTGACAGAAGAATAGCTGAAGGCTGCAAAGAAATTAACAGACCACACAACGTTGCTTATTCAAAAATAAGGACATAAACCTGTGCAATCTTATTTTAATGTAATTGTTGTAAGCATGTTGGGATTTTAACAAAAGCAACCAGCTATTACATCATCTTGTGATTGCTCCTTATTTATCACTGGCCACATAAAATGGTTTGCTGTTATTTCATAGGAGCTGTATGATTGTGGCAGCTACCCAATGGGGCTAAGCCGGGAGTTGCAGCTGGCTGGTTCCAATAATGTTTTGGCTCAGTTAGAGTCCATCTGGCCATAAGATGGATGGTGCTGGTGTTTGGAAGATTTTTTTCCCCCACTGGCCTATACCTGTGTCTGCAACCTGTCTGCTCATCCGTCTATGCATAGAATCAGGAGAAGGGCAGGAATCCCAGTTCTTCTAGATGATTTCACTGTTTCTGCCTTCTGTGAAACTATAGGGCGGAATTTTCAGAAGTGCTCAGCATTGGCTTAGCATTCTCTCATTAAAGTCAGTGGTAAAATTCCCATTAGCTTCACTGGAAGCGGACTTAGGCCAGTGATGACTGTTTTTGAAAAGCACATCCATCTGCTGTCTTCTCTTTCAGCTTTGCCAGTGATCTGTGCTTACACAGCAAAGGTTTAAAATGCAGGTATAATGTTGGGAGTCTGAAAAAGGTTGCATTTTATTTATTAGCCCCTTAGGTGTACTCAGCAACTTACAAACTTGTAAAAAGCCGAGAAGGTAACATCTCTTTCCCAAAGAGTTTGCAGTTTACCTCAGATGGCTAGGACACATAGGTCAAAAGTTAAAGTGAAAGAATCAAACACATTTGGGATGGATCAACACTGGGGTGTCCATGAAAGAGCTGGGTTGTAAGGAAGGATTTAAAGGAGAAAAGGAGGGAACTTGTGCACATGAAGTGGGAGGCTGTGTGAAGTGGCAGGGCCATGAAAGGAGTCACAAAGCTGTACGTAGGAGAAGATAAAGAATTCTGTCAGGAGAGAGGATGGGGAAGAATATAAAGAGTGGGCAGAAGAGTAGGAGAAAATGAGTGAAGTGGGAGCTAATTCATGCACAGCTTTGAACCTGAGGACAAGGTGTTCAAATCTAATGTGGAATTAGAAAGGAAGCTATGCAAAGGATTCGCCGATGGGGGAGATTATGATGAGATCAGAACAATGGAAGAGGAAGCTTTTCTCAGTTCAGTCTTTAGGAGGGACTAGAAGTTAGATATAGGGAGGCCAGAGAGGAGAAAGTTGCAGTAACTGAGGTAAGGGATGATCAAGCTATGGACCACAGCAGCCAGGGTTTTAGCATTTGGGATGAAGAGGAATGGATTGATTTTTAGAGATATTATAGATGAATAAGCAACAGGATTTAGTGAGAGCCATGACGAGGAGAGGTAAGATTTGAATAAGACTTCAAGGTTGTGAAGCTAGTTGACACCACAATACAAAGGTAACACTACAATACAAATAAAAAAATGACAGCATATAGGGTTCGGTTACAAGCCCTGTAATTGCTTCCCTTATAACTTTGCAAAGTACAAGTATTTTTGTGTTTACTTTCTGGACACAACTAGAATTCTGAGGGGAAGTGTGAACCATTTTAAACCCCCTATAAAAATGCATTTGTGTATTGCTGCTGACTGCTTCCAGTGAGAAGGGAATGGAAGGATGCAGTATGGGGATGAGAAAGGTGAACTGAGTGCTAGTGTCAACTGTAGGTTAGAGCAAAGAGAGCATCTCAAAGAGAAGTAGCAAATAAGCAGGTGGGATAGGAGTTCCAGACAGCAATGACAATGAAAGCAAGAGTGACCCATATCTGTAAAAGAATCTAATTGGAAATGAACAGAAAGGAGGCCAAGATTGGAGGAATGTGGCTGGAGCATTAGAAAGCACCCTTAAAAGTGGTCAGCTTTGTTCTTCTCAAAACAGGGCAGTGCTAGTCTCGGGCTGAGGGGGAGGGGCTTATCCCATTCTCCAGATGGAAGTTACCACATGCTATCACCTTCACAGGAGAGAGACCACCACAGCAGGCTTTCTCCAGGACTCCCACAGTGAGTCACACCTGATTTGTAAAGGCCTGACATGCTCACCGAGCTGCTGAGCTTCCTTCTGGCTCCTCTGCTCCTGCTCTCTAGAGGAAAGCTTCAGAAGGGAAGGAAGCATCATTCTTTGCTGCTGATTTCCCCTCTTCGTGCCAGGAATAGTGAAGATGATTTCTTGCACTTGGTTTCCCCTAAGCACTGCAGGACTCCAGTGTATTTTCTCTTCCCTATTCCAGGAAACTTCTCAACACAGCTCTCCTCCACCCCAGACACACACCTCAGTACCTTGTCTTCTTCTCATAGCAAACTCACTATTACCATCACCCTGTCCCACCAAGCCAGACTCCATGTGACCAGCATCCTTCCCTTGCCACAAAACACAACTCAGTGAGATTCCTCAGTACCCTCCCTTCTGCTCCCAGCCCCACCAGACTTCCTGGTACCCATCCCTTTCCCACAGCCCCGAAAGACTGTGGTATTCACTCCTCCAAGAGAGAGTCTCCAAAACTCCCCCACTCCCTTACCTTCAGCAGGCCAGTTTCACTGGTACCCATTGCTTCCCTCTGTAGGTCAGACATACTCACTATGATACCTGATAAATTGCTCCTTCTCTCGCCCTCTGTGAATGGTGATGAATCAAAAAAAGGTACTCCACTCCCTAACTCCTCAAGTGCCTGGGGTTCAGAGGGTCTCTGTCAGGACAAGGAGTTGTTGCTACTTGTGGAAGCCCCTCTAGCAGTCTCCCTCCTGAAGATGTGCCTTGGGGACCAGCAGGTGAGGGAGGACTTGGAGTAGAGAAACTAAAAGTTTGCTTGGGAAAACAAGAAGCTGAAGTTTTTCCCTTCCAAGATACTGATGTCAGCTCTGTGTCCACTTTGCTTGTTATTTGAATCATGGCTCTGACCACTGTTTAAAATCACTTTCTGTTCTGCAACTGCAGCAACATCTTCTTATAGTCTGACTTCGGTTATATTTTGAGGCATCTGAAATCTAGTGGCTGCTGGTAGTTTACAGAACTTTGAAGCCCCTAATTGCTATCCCCGAAAGAGAGGAATTTGCTTTTTCCTCTTTTTACATAGATGAACTTGGAAATCACGGCACACACATAAGAGGGTGATTATCTCCCTGAGGGATCACTCAACAAGTCTGTCAAAGATTTAATTAGTATAGGAAATCACATCAGCGTGCTTCACTCTTTGGAGTGACAAAAAAACCCCACCATTCTACACCAACTAAGGTAAAAACATCAAATCAAACAATAATTATATTAATTTTACTTGGCAGATTGACAGCTCTGGCTGCCTTCGTAGTATCTAATAGCTATTTACTTCATAGAGCCAAAGGATATGGGCCAAATGATTCCTTCTGTAACTCCATTGAAGCCAAATAGAATGAAACCAGGCGTGAATTAGGCCCAGCAGTCTCACAGGGTTTGTTTTTGTAACCACATAGTTCTATTTCATTTAGTATCAGTAACAAAGATACAGGGGGGTTGTTTGTTGATTTTGGGGTGGGGTGAGGTTTGGAAAGCTTTGAGAAGTGATTCCACGTGATAATTGCAGAAAGCTAGCACAAACTTCTCCGACCTTTCATTTTAAGGCTCTCTTGAGGCGGTATTTTTTGAGGCCAAAAGAAGAGAACTAAAAAGGGAGTAAAACCAAACCGTCTCCCACCCCACACAAGACTGAGTAACTGGGCTTGGTACAGGGAGATTCTACATGGGTGGGAGAGCTGTGGCAGTATGGCAGATGACAGAGGAGATCCCTCAGGTAGGCCAGTCCCAGGCCATATAGAAATTTATAGGTCATAACCAACATCTTACACTCCACCCAAAGACCAGTGGGCAGCAACTGCAGATTCCAGAGCACTGGTGTCATGTGGTCCCAGCGAGATGCCCCCTCAATAAGTGAGCTGCTGCGTTCTGCACCAGCTGCCGTCTTCAAGTTGTTTAGAGATGCTTCGGTAAGTTTTTTTCTCAGACTGGACACCTTCCAGGCCTGGGCACAATACTTTCCCCTGGTACAGCTCTTGTTCCAGCTTAGGTGGTAGCTAGGGGATTCTTCATGATGGCTCCTCCCCCCCTCTGTTCTCTTCCACCCCTTTATATATCTTTTGCATAAGGCGGGAACCCTTTGTCCCTCTGGGTTTCCACCTCTCCCCCTCACTGGAAAAGCACCCAGGTTAAAGATGGATTCCAGGTCAGGTGACATGAGCACATGTCACTGCAAGACTTCATTACCCACTTGCCAGCACACACATATACAGGAAGACTAACAGGTAAACACAGCCATCTGCAGACAATGATCCTGGTTAATGGGAGTCATCAAGATTCCAAACCACTATTAATGGCCCACACTTTGCATAATTACAATAGGCCCTCAGAGTTATATTTCATATTTCTAGTTTTAGATACAAGAGTGGTACATTTATACAAATAGGATGATCACACTCAGTAGATTATAAGCTTTGTAATGATACCTTACAAGAGACCTTTTGCATGAAGCATATTCCAGTTACATTATATTCACTTATCATATTTTTATAAAACTATTCCAGTTACATTATATTCACTTCTTATTACGTTTTTATAAAACCATATAGACTGCACAACATCACAATCACACCCTATGCTTCTTTATTAACCTTCCTTATGACCCCCTGTACACACTGAAGAGGAGAGTTGAGAGAATAGCACCCCTCAACACCCACACCTGAGTGCTCTCCAAGAAGAGGAGCAATGGCCCACAACTATTCACCAAGGTATCTCTGAGAGAAAAAAACAAAGCCCATCAGGGTCCGTCGGTGAGTCAACAACACCTTGCGATCAATGTTATCGAAGGGAGCTGATGGATTTAATAATACCAGCATGGACACCTGATCTTCATCCATCCCAGGAAGAAATCATTGTAAGGGACCAGGGCATAGGCTGTCTGGCCTAAATGTCACTGCTGGACTGCGGTCACCAGGCAGTAGTCAGCAAGCAGGGATCAGAGTAATCATGAGAGCTGGGACCAATAGGCAAGGGCCAGTATCAGAGTCAGGCCAGGGTAAGAGACTGGAGTCACAGCAGCCAGATGTCTGTGTGATTGCCCAGACTACTTCTTGGGGCAGCCATGTGGATTAAATAGTGAGCATGAACCAGGTCCGGCTCCAGGCACCAGAGGAGGAAGCACGTGCTAAGGGGCAGCATTCCGTCCATTCTTGGGGCGGCACAGTCCGGCAGTTCGGGCGGTAGTCCGAGCGGTTTTTGTTTTGTTTTGTTGCTTCGGCAGTTTGGGCGGCAGATCCAAAACACAGGTTGTGGGATGAAGTTGTCTCAACACCTCCAGTACCTCACTGAGCATCACCAGCTGAAAGTCTAGCAGAGAAGACCAGGCCCTTGTTCCTTCAAGACCTTCCTCTCACACCACAGAAGCAGTCAGCCCATCCGTAATATGATCAGTCTTATCTGCAAAATAAGAAATTTCCTCACAATGGGAGGCACTTGGACCAGTTGCCGAGCAGAGATAGTCCACACACTGTGTACAGTCCAAAACAAATCTGCTCCAAGATATTGCAGATGCTAATGGCTGAGACAAATAACTTTTTCTTTCCCTCCCACATGGCCATAGCATAAGCATTTTAAAAAAATCATTGTGCTCCAACAACTAATTAGACTCAGCATGAGGCTTCTGCCCCCAGTGCTCATGCTAGCACAAACAGTTAAGGGACCTAGCCTGTTCCTCACTGCCATGCCAACCTTCCTCACTCACAATCACTCCACTCAACTTACATCCCCCACCCAGCCTTAACTTTGGTGCCAAAATGTGCAAAGATATTCACATCTGGAGCTATATGCATGAACCTCTACTGCATGAGCTAAAAGCCATATGGCTGTTAGCTAAGGCTGTAGAGCAAACTCCTTTCTCTCTCTCTCTCTCCCCCCCCTCCATCCCCAAGGTGTGTGGGTTACACATAGAAACTGCTCACCCTTCCCCACCCCTCTCTCATGTCTGTCAGCATAGCACTGCATGCCCCATAACCCCCCATTCCCCGCCCTCTGGTATGCACAGGTGTCAGGTGTTCAGTTGGCTGCTAACCTGGTCACTAGGTAACCCAGCAAGCTCAGCTGGGCCCAGTAAGCCCCCTCCAAATGGTTGCACTTCTTGATTGGGCAGGGGAGCCAGCAGAGATGACACGTAACTGTTGATAGTGGGAGGGGGGCACGATGTAAAGGTTCTGGTGTATGCAGCAGGGTTCAGGGCAGGGCATATAAACCCTGGCAGAAATCTGGAGGGGGGGCATGCCCCCCCCCCCATGTATCGCCTATGGGAGCCAGCACTCTTCTACTTGAGCCTTGCAGCAGTTGCAGCTGCTCAGTACTTACCAGGCCCACCACTGTGCTTACCCTGCTCTCACGTCTGCTTCCTACTTCTAGCCCTTGCCCCCGCCCCCACCTCTCTGCTCTGATCTGGTTTCTTACTCCTGGCTGATTCTTGGCTATGTCCCTGTCTAGAACTCCAGCTTAGACTTTTGGCCTAGACTTTGACTTCCAACTCCCAGCTTTGACCCATGGGCTATTTAGAATCATAGAATCAGGACTGAAAGGGAACTTGAGAGGTCATCTAGTCCAGTCCCCTGCACTCATGGCAGGACCAAGTATTATCTAGACTATTCCTGACAGGTGTTTGTCTAACCTGCTCTTAAAAATCTCCAGTGATGGAGATTCCACAAGCTCCCTAGGCAATTTATTCCAGTGCTTAACCACCCTGACAGGACCCTGAAGTTTTTCCTAATGGCCAACCTAAACCTTCCTTGCTGCAATTTAAGCCCATTGCTTCTTGTCCTGTCCTAAGTGGTTAAGAAAGATTTTCTCCCTCCTCCTTGTAACAACCTTTTATGTACTTGACAACTATTATCATGTCCCCCTCAATCTTCTGTTTTCCAGACTAAACAAACAAAATTTTTTCAATCTTCCCTCTTAGGTCATGTTTTCTAGACCTTTAATCATTTTTGTTGCTCTTCTCTGGACTTTCTCCAATTTGTCTACATCTTTACTGAAATGTGGTGCCCAGAACTGGATACAATACTCCAGTTGAGGCCTAATCAGCGCGGAGTAGAGTGGAAGAATTACTTCTCATGTCTTGCTTACAACACTCCTGCTAATACATCCCAGCATGATGTTTGCTTTTTTTGCAACAGTGTTACACTGTTGACTCATATTTAGCTTATGGTCCAAGCTCTGACTATGACTCAGCCTTTCCCTTCGGCTTAGGCTTTGGCTTCTGACTCTGGTTAAGGCCTTTACCCTGACTCTAGCTTCAACTTTAGGGCTTGGCTACACTTGCAAGTTAGAGCGCATTAAAGCAGCCCCGGGTAACCTATCTCACAACCCGTCCACACTGGCAAGGCACTTAGAGCACTCTGACTCCGTGGCTAGAGTGCTTCTGGTAATCCACCTCAGCAAGAAGCATAACACTTGGTGCGCCTCGGGTGAAACGCCCCAGCGTCAGTGTGAATGAGGTGTTGCATTACTGCGCTCTGATCGGCCTCCAGAAACGTCCCATAATCCCCTGAAGTCAAGTGGCCACTCTTGGCATTGTTTTGGAATCGCTGCAGGAATGCGGATATCAAAGCAAACCATTACTGTGGAATGCTGTGTTGGTGGGGGGAGGGGGGAGGAGATCTGCTGCTGTCAGAACTTACAAGACAGCATGCTGACATGCTCTCAGCCCCCCCAAAACCCACTCTCTCGCCCCCCACATACACACAACACACTCCCTGTCACACTCCACCCCCCCCCATTTGAAAAGCATGTTGCACCCACTTGCACACTGGGATAGCTACCACACTGCACTGCTCTCTGTGGCCGCTGCAAGAGCTGCTAATGTGGCCATGCCAGTGCGCTTGAATCTGACAGTGTGGACACACTGCATCGCTTTCCCTACTGCGCTCTCCGAGGGCTGGTTTAACTCACAGCGCTGTACATCTGCAAGTGTAGCCATGCTCTTAGACTAGTGCCTGATCCCTGGATCTATGCTTGTCATTACCCAAACTGCCACCACAACCACCAGGCAGGCCACCCATGCCCTGGCAGCTTACAGCAGGCTGTCCCTATGCACACTGATGTGAACTGGTGGTCAGGAATTGCTTAAGAGGTGTAGGAGGAGTGGCAAAATACTATTCTTCAGACCTGCCAGCTCTGTTGACAAGCTAAGTTGCTTTTATGATACACAGGCAGGAACAAGCCATGGTTTGAAAGACTGGTTATCCGTGACAAGAATTTCTGCTGTCCAAATGTTTGGGATTAGATGAAAGGCTACAGTCCTTTCATTTCTAGCATTTGTTGTGACATAAGGGATGCATCCACTGCAGCTTAAAACAGTGGTAAAGCTGCTACAGTTGCACCCACTGTACACATCCACTAAATACACTTACACATTTTTCTAGGGCAGACAAGGTCCCAGAGTCCTCACTGCCCAGGCGTTATTTTAAGACCCCGAGCTGGGCAAAACTTGTGCTGGCCACTCTGCTCAAGTGAAAAAGAGCAGCTGACAGCCAGCTAGCTGATCATTAGAATGCAGCCATAATGCCCCCACAGCTGAGCATTCCCAGTGCTTTCAGTGTATGTAATTATACTAACAATTGAATGCAGCTAGGCACAGACTCCTAGACAAAGGGAGAGATGCTCTTTTCTTTATCCTATATTTCCTTTCCTTTTTCTCTCGGCTGCCTACCGAGATGGACACTCTTCCCTTCTGTGTACTGTTTGCCGGTCAGGGTTACGTAATAGCCATCCAGCCATACTTTTGGATAGGATAGATAGCTGGATAGGAGCATTAAATTGCCTGCATGAGTTAGGGGTTGCCAGACAGGTTCACACCAGTGATCCATTAGTCCAGTAGCAGGTATTTGACAGGCATTGTTATTATTGTATTATAGTCAGTGCCAGTGCTAGTCCATTGGGGGCCCTAAGCAGGAATATTTTTGGGACCCCACCCCACACAACACAAACTAATAATGAATAGGGGACCCCCTGGAGCTGTTTGGAGCCCTAAGAATTGCTTAGTCTGCTCATGCCTAGCACTGGCTCTGACTACATGCCTTAGCCACAATTTTGGCCACATTGTGCTAGGCACTGTACAAACACAGTAAGATACAGTCCTTGCTCTGAACAGCTTCCAATCTGATGCCTTGATTCAGCATGATATTTAAGCATATGTAACTTTAAGCATATAAATAGACCCATAGAAGTCATTGGTACTATTCACATGCTTAAAATTACACTCATACTTAAGCACCTTGCTGAGCCAGGGCCTACATAGACAAGGGGAAACAGAAACAATGCCATATTCCAGATGCTTTGAACAGTGCCGGCTCTAGCGTTTTTGCCGCCCCAAGCCCCCACGCGTAGGACCTGCCAAAAAAAAGCTGCGATCGCGATCGGCAGCAATTCGGCGGCAGGTCCTACGCTCTGAGAGGGAGTGACAGCCCCGCCGCCGAATTGCCGCCGAACGGCCGGACATGCCGCCCCCCTCTTCATTGGCCGCCCCAGGCACCTGCTTGCTAGGCTGGTGCCTGGAGCCAGCCCTGGCTTTGAACAAAGGTGCAAGAAACCTGTTGAGGACAATTATAGAATAATCTGCCTATAGGGGAATTTTCTTCCAAACATCATTTAGTGGCTGATTTATGCCCTGGAGCATAATGATTTTTATCCTAAATATATATAAAAAAATATCCTATCTAATGTAACTGTGGATGTTCTCATTCCATATAAATGTCCAATCCTTTTTTTAAAAATCCTACTAAGCTCTCCACCTCAATGGTGTCTTGTGGCAATGAATTCCATTTGTTCTAGGAGGTGGCCTGTTAAAGGTGAGTAATTGTTCTACTAGTTTTCTCTCCCTCTGGGGATCTGATGTGTTAGAGCAGACACAGATTGTTTTGGTCCTTCAGCTCTGTAGAACAGTGTTTCTCAAACTGGGGTCGCCGCTTGTGTAGGGAAACCCTCTGTCGGGACGGGACAGTTTGTTTACCTGCCTCGTCCACAGGTCCGGCCGATCGCGGCTCCCACTGGCCGCTGCAGGCCAATGGTAGCTGCTGGAAGCGGCGTGGGATGAGGAACTTACTGGCCGTCGCTTCCAGCGGCTCCCATTGGCCTGCAGCGGCGAACCGCAGCCAGTGGGAGCCACGATCGGCCGGACCTGTGGACGGAGCAGGTAAACAAACCGGCCCGGCCCGCCAGGGGCTTTCCCTACACAAGTGGCAACCCCAGTTTGAGAAACACTGCTGTAGAAGGAGCAGACCCCCAACATTTACTACTTTCTGCACTGAAAAAGGTTAGCTGGAAAGCGAGGTAACACATGCATGATTTATTTATGTTCTCTGCTTTGTTTGTTTTTTTTCTTCTTCCAAGTGTTTCTGAAATGTAATGAAATAAAATGTGATAAAGATTTTTTTAATTGGGCCTATGCATTCTTTTGTTTTTCTGTAATGTCTAAAGAAAACTTAAAGGCTTTTATGATTTTGTTTTAAGGGGATTGTTTTTGTTGTTGGGTTTTTACCTTCTGTAAGATTTAAGGCAGGAACCATTCCTTCTTTTGTGTTTGTTATAGCATCTAGCATACTGTGGGTGATAGAATAAATACATTATTATTATTCATAATTGGAGTGTTCACTAATTTGCATGACAAACATTAAACTTTCCTTCCACTGTCTATCATCAGATAGGTTGCTGGATACTATTTAAAAAACACTGGTTGTGAGTAGAGCTGGTCAAAACATTTTGGTGGAACAGTTTTCTACTGGAAAATGCAGTCTCGTTGAAATCAATGTTTCACCAGGAACACCTGGATTTTTGTTAATGAAATTTTATATGGAAAAAGCCAAAAATTAAGCATTTTGACTTTCTTATTTTGGTAATGTTGAAAATGTTTCATTTTGACTTTGTTTTGATTAATTAGTTTTGACTTTTATATTAGTAAATTATTTTAATACTATATGTATATACAGTGTATTAAATATTATGCATCATATGGTATAGTTAATATTTTATATTGTATTATAGTGTTTTGGTATTATCAAAACAAAACATTTGAACTTTATCAAAATGAAACATTTTCATGGCTCTGAATTGATATTTATCATTTTTGTTCCATAGGAAATCTTGAAATTTGGGATTTTTGTTCCAATTTGGAACAATTCCCCCTCCCCTCCAAATTTTGTTATTTCCTTGGGGAACAGAAATTGGAGTTTTCAGCCAGCTCTAGTTGGGAGTCTTATTTATTCTTTCTATCTTGGTACTGAGAATGCCTAAGCTTTTGGAAAACTGGTTCTTTTGTACATGTTTTTACAATTGCTTCCCACTTGGTGAGGGGCTCAAGCCTTCCAGCAAAGAAGCCCATATTAGGAAGAAAGCCACTTATGCTAGGAAAGCCAGCACAACCAAAGCTGCTTTTAGTTTGTAGTCAAGAATTTCTAAAGGCAGCCTCTCAATGCCATGTGATCTTTCTGAATGACTTCTGTAACTCACTGCACCGTTGTGCACCTCTACAAACCACAGGATGGATTTATAAAATTCTGACATGGGCTCAAGCTGCAACTTCTAAATCTTGATTTCATAGAATCATAGAAATGTAGGACTGGAAGGGACCTTGATAGGTCATCTAGTCCAGTCCCCTGCACTAAGGTGTTTAATTTTGGAGATTTGGTTTCAGCCAATCTCTAATAAAATAGAAGGTACAGTAGAATTATTATCAGAGTTATGAGCCCCAGAGTTAAAAACTAACCAATCAACCACACACCTCATTTGGAATTGGAAGTACGCAATCAGGCAGCAGCAGAGACACACAAAAAAGGGGGGGGGGAAGCAAATATAGTACAGTACTGTATTAAATGTAAACTACTAAAAAAAATGGAAAGCAGCATTTTTCTTCTGCATAGTAAATTTTCAAAGCTGTTTTAAGTCAATGTTCAGTTGTAAACTTTTGAAAGAACAACCATTATGTTTTGTTCAGAGTTACGAACATTTCAGAGTTATGAACAATCTCCATTCCCAAGGTGTTTGTAACTGAGTTTCTACTGTATAATCAAATGTGCATATACCTCATAATCATCAGCTGAATTTTTTTTGTCTTAAGAATATTTTTTTTTCTTCCAAAGGATACCATATGCCACACACAAAAAATATTCAATTACCATCCAGTCCTCAACTTTTTAATATTTTCAGTTGCTAATGAGTTCTGTCTCAGAGTCTGATATGACCAGACCCTTTCATTCCTTTTTGTCAACACTGCAACCAGGACACTTCCGACATCCCCATCCCAGCTCTAGAAGACTGAGGATTGAACCCTGAAAGAATGTAAATTGAGCCAGGAAGCAAACACTTGTATATAGCCACCTCATTTAAGCGGGGATTCAGCTTTTTACTAATCCATAGCATGATTACTGAATTAAATAGCAGGGAAAAGGTGGGGGGGGGGGAGAGCTAACAAAAATAATGGAGAACAATTATCAAAATGAAACAGACTAATGTACCATATGATTAACAACGCTTACTTTAAAATGATATTTTATTGAATCGGGTATAACTTGACCTATATTGGAAGCTGAAGCAATTATGGTGATTATGCTGGGATAATGCCAGAAAGCAGCTTGGCTGCAGTATTAAGATCAAATGAAGCAGCTTCATCTATAAAATACATTACTAAATAGCCAAGGACAGTAACAGATGATAGTAAGGAAAAGTGAGGGAGTGGAGAGGACATTTTACCACTGCATGCTAACTGTGTAACCATCAATCCTCTGTCTCTCTGAGGACAGTGCGGAGAGGTGGAGGAAATTCCAGGCTGTTCAAGGAGTAAAATCAGATACTGGCACAAGACCACTGTGAAAGGATCTCTCATACCTGATGGAATTTAAACACATGCGGGGAGTATGAGAATCAGTATGGTTAATAGAATGCTTCGGATGGATTGAAGTCCTTCAGAAAATGCAGATCCCTTTCATGTGCAGGACAGTCTTTTCTTGCCTATATATCATCTTCCCTGTTATCATCAGGCCAGGGAGTTCAGACCACCCATTATTTGAAAAGAAGCTGTTTGCAGAGATTCCTAATACAAAATATAGCTGCATGAGGTGCTGGGCTGTTAAGAATTACAAATGGAGACAAATTCTGTCCTTGATTACACCTTTGCTTCCTCAGTGAAGTCAATGGAGTTGCGCAGGTGCAGCTGAGGTCAGTCTTTGGCCCAATAAAAATAAATACTGTCTTGTGGTTCAGACCCAGAGCACAAGTCTGTCATGTGTATGTCTAGATTTTGAAGTGAATATCTTCAGCTCTAAAGGGTAGTAAATCAATAAGCTAAGAGGGAAGAAAATCTTCCAAGCAATCTTTTTGTCTGTGTTGCAGATGCATTTAGGTAGGTACAGACAAGCTATGTGAACCAGCTCCTGAGGAGATTTAGTGTGTTTAGATTGTGACAGCCTTTAATCACTACATGTGGAGTAAGGTACTACGTATTCAATTTGAGTAAGAGTATCTCAATCAAATACCAATATTAAGGGCTGGTCCTGAAACTGTCCAGTGCAAATATTTCCATATTGCCTTATACTACTGCAGAACTGAGAACAGCCTACAGGGTTCACACTTGGGGTTTTTGAACACTTATGGTATCTTTATAAGCACTAAACCTATTCCCCTCTGTTAAATGCTCCTTCATGGATATAGTTCACCGTCGATAATATCACTCCCTTGGTAGTGCTGAACTTTATAACAAATCTCCTTCACAACTTAAAGGCAACCTTTTGAAGAAGAGCAGATAAATACAACATACCTCATAGTTGTGCAGCTGTCGTTTCTGTTCTTCAGTACAGGTTCAAGTATGTACTAGAACAGGTGGAAAGTGGTTTTCCTGTTTTCAAAAAATATTTGAGATTTTGAAGAAATTTCCCAAGCCGAATTGGGACAAAAAGTTGAAATCTTGAAATTTTTTGTAACTGACAAAAAATTAAGCTTGGGTCATTCTGATAATTTTCAATTTGATTTGATTTCAGCTATTTTTTTAATTTGTAAAATTGGTTTTACTACAATTAGCTTACATTTTGAAACAAAAAGTCACGTTGAGACAGGAAAATGAAATTTTTCATTTTGAAAATGTCAAAACAGGATATTTTGACAATTAAAAAATAATTTCAACATTTTTTGCAAGGCAAGAAATTCATCAGAACTGAGCCTTTCTCCCTGATAGTTTTGGTTTCAATGAATCCACATTTTTCAAATGGAAAATGTCTCAGAAAATTTCCCAATCAGCTCTAGTATGTATTTAAAGGACCCAATTCATCACTGGCATAAGATGGTATAACTCTTCGCTAAAAGGAATTTTACCATCTTTCCTTAGGAGTAAGTTTGGCCCAACAATTCTTGAGGCAGATTACTGAAGCATGGTGCCTTTCACAAATGTATAAATTCAGACAGTTCAGACTCTTTTTAAGGTAGTAAGACATCTTCCAGTTTAACCCCCTCTCGCACACTTTTTCAGATGCTCATTACTTTGGCAAATTCTCATTGGGCTGGAAATTTGCTTGCTTGGTTTCAGCCCAATGGGATGATTTTGTTCTAATGTAAACAGAATTGGTTAGCCATCTGAGTTCTGCCAGAGTGTATAATGCACTTGGAAATTATGTGCATGCATAACTCAGCAATGGAGAACAATGAACTGATTTTGTTTGTGCTTGGTCCGTTTTATAGATTTCTGTAAGATTTAAGGTGTGAAGCCAATTTTGAAGGAAATTAGGTCAGTAATTTTGAAGTTATTAATAGTCTTCAACAGAAACTTTTTCTGTGGTGGGGGTTTTTAAAGTCTTTAACACTAGAATGATTTAGGGTATTGGGCTGTAAAGCACTTTACTTTTAAATTGGTCTTGCTTTTAGATGATGGATGTCTCAGAGTTAAAAAAATAAACATTATTTAGTGGAATAACATACATGAGTGGGAGTCTGGAGATTGGGGGGAATCCTGATTCCATTGAAATCAATGACAAAATTTCCATTGAATCCAATGGAACCATGATTTGAGCAAACTCAGGGAGTTGGTAGGTAAGATCCCATGGGAAGCAAGTCTAAGGGGAAAAACAATTGAAGACAGTTGGCAGTTTTTCAAAGAGACATTATTAAGGGCACAAAAGCAAACTATCCCACTATGTAGGAAAGGTAGGTAGTATGGCAAGAAACCACCCTGGCTTAACCAGGAGATCTTCAATGATCTAAAAATCAAAAAAAGAGTCCTACAAAAAGTGGAAACTAGGTAAAATTACAAAGGATGAATATAAACAAATAACACGAGTATGTAGGGACAAAATTAGAAAGGCCAAGGCACAAAACGAGATCAAACTAGCTAGAGATATAAAGGCTAACAAGAAAACATTCAACAAATACATTAGAAGCAAGAGGAAGACCAAGGACAGGGTAGGCCTGTTAGTCAATAAGTGGGGGTGGAAACAATAACAGAAAATGTGGAAATGGCAGAGGTGCTTAATGACTTCTTTGTTTCGGTTTTCACCACTAAGGTTGGTGGTGATTGGATGTCTAACATAGTGAATGCCAGTGAAAATGAGGTAGGATCAGAGGCTAAAATAGGGAAAGAACAAGTTATAAATTACTTAGACAAGTTAGATGTCTTCAAGTCACCAAGGCCTGATGAAATGCATCCTAGAATACTCAAGGAGCTGACTGAGGAGATATCTGAGCCATTAACGATTATCTTTGAAAAGTCATGGAAGACGGGAGAGATTCCAGAAGACTAGAAAAGGGCAAATATAGTGCCAATCTATAAAAAGAGAAATAAGGACAACCCAGGGAATTACACACCAGTCAGCTTAACTTCTGTACCCGAAAAGATAATGGAGCAAATATTTAAGCATTCAATTTGCAAACCTCTAGAAGATAATAAAGTGATAAGTAACAGCCAGCATGGATTTTTCAAGAACAAATCATGTCAAACCAACCTGATAGCTTTCTTTGACAGGGTAGCAAGCCTTGTGGATAGGGGGGAAGTGGTAGACGTGGTATATCTTGACTTTAGTAAAGCTTTTAATACTGTCTCACATGACCTTCTCATAAACAAACTAGGGAAATGCTACCTAGATGGAGCTACTATAAGGTGGGTGCATAACTGGTTGGAAAACATTCCCAGAGAGTAGTTATCAGTGGTTCACAGTCATTCTGGAAAGGCATATGAGTGGGGTCCCGCAGGGATCAGTTCTGGGTCCAATTCTGTTCAATATCTTCATCAGTGATTTAGATAATGGCATAGAGAGAACACTTATAAAGTTTGTGGATGATACCAAGCTGGGAGGGGTTGCAAGTACTTTGGAGAATAAGATTATAATTCAAAATGATCTGGACAATCTGGAGAAATGGTCTGAAGTAAATAGGATGAAATTCAATAAGGACAAATGCAAAGTACTCCATTTAGGAAGGACCAATCAGTTGCATACATGCAAAATGGGAAATGACTGCCTAGGAAGGAGTCATAGTGGACCACAAGCTAAATATGAGTCAACAATGTAACACTGTTGCAAAAAAAGTGAACATCATTCTGGGATGTGTTAGCGGGAGTGTTGTAAGCAAGACATGAGAAGTAATTCTTCCACTCTACTCCATGCTGATTAGGCCTCAACTGGAGTATTGTGTCCACTTCTGGGTGCCATATCTCAGGAAAGGTGTGGACAAATTGGAGAAAGTCCAGAGAAGAGCAACAAAAATGATTAAAGGTCTAGAAAACACGACTATGAGGGAAGATTGAAAAAACTGGGTTTGTTTAGTCTTGAAAAGAGATGACTGAGAGGAGACATGATAACAGTTTTCAAGTATATAAAAGGTTGTTACAAGAAGGAGGGAGAAAAACTGTTCTTCTTAACAACTGAGGATAGGACAAGAAGCAATGGGCTTAAATTGCAGCAAGGGAGGTTTAGGTTGGACATTAGGAAAAACTTCTTACCTGTCAGGGTGGTTAAGCACTGGAATAAGTTGCCTGGGGAGGTTGTAGAATCTCCATAATTGGACATTTTTAAGAGCAGGTTAGACAAACACCTGTCAGAGATGGTCTAGATAATACTGAGTGCAGGGGACTGGACTAGATGATCTCTCGAGGTCCCTTACTGTCCTACGATTCTATGATTCTATGATCACAGGTGCCAACTTTTGTTGGCGCTGGTGGGTGCTCGCGCCCCCCCCAGCCCAGGCCCGACTCCACCCCCTCCCTGCCCCTATTGGATCCCTCCCCAAACCCCCACCCTGGCCCCGCCTCTTCCCCAAGCGCGCTGCATTCCTCCTCCTCCCCCCTCCCTCCCAGGCTTGCAGCACTCGAAACAGCTGTTTCGCAGTGCAAGCGCTGGAAGGGAGGGGGGAGAAGCAGGACGTGGCGGCGCGCTCAGGGGAGGAGGCAGAGGCAGAGCGGAGGCTGAGATGAGCTGGGGCAGGGGGGCAGGTTGGGGAGCTGCCAGTGGGTGCACCGCACCCACCAATTTTTCCTCATGGGTGCTCCAGCCCTGGAGCACCCACAGAGTCGGTGCCTATGTCTATGATCATCAGGTGGAATGAGTTAATTAAGTCCAACTCCAAGATATTGTTATAAAGACTCCTCCAAATTAAGAACACTGGAGAGTTAAGATTGTTTCAGTCAAGGACAAGCAATGTTTGAAGAAAAACAATTCAGTAATTTTAAAGTCAGCAAGATAAAATATTTCAACTCAGTACTCAATTCAGAGCCAGTGATTTTTTTCAAACTCAGGCCCAATCTGAGCTGTTTACCTGTAAAAGTTGATCATTTTAAAACCATTAAACTGAATTTCTCCTGACTTGGCTTGTTTTATGGATCTCCTTGGGACTTAATCAAACCACAGCTGCAAACTCCATGTACTGTACCACACACTGTATTGAAGTTGTAACAGCAATGCTAGCTTGTATTATATAATATAGTATTCAACAATTTAAGACCATTGGCCAGATCCTCAGCTAGTGTAAATTGGTGTAGCCCCATGGGCAGCAGGTATCATAGGCTGGGGGAGGCTGTGCCTCCCCAAAACAACCTGGCATGGCCTTGCCCACGCTCCGCTCCTAGGCCCCTTCCTGCAGTTCCTTCCCGGTTCCCGCTCTTCTGTAGCCCAGGCTGGCTGGGGCTGGTGTGCTGCTGGGACTTGGGGCAACTGGTGCTGGGGCCATGCTTGGAGCTCTGGGGTTGGGGCCGCACCGCCCGGCTATCTGGAGCTCTGGGGCTGGGGGCACTCGGGTGGCCCATGGTTGGGGTGGGGAGGCTCTGAGGGGGTGCTCTGGGCTCCTGCTGGGGAGTGGGAGCAGAAGGGGAGGGCAAAGTTTGGGGTCTCGGGCTGAAGGGGAGGGGTCGGGACTAGCCTCCCCCAATGGCCCGGCCACCCATGTGTAGCCCCTTGACTTCAATGAAGCTATACTGATTTATACCAGCTCACAGTGGGGCCTCATATTTTGAGGTACATGCATGAAGAAAGTAATGGCTGAACTCTGCATTTACTTATTTGTATGCTTGATTTCTCACCCTTAATGTTTCATTAATGCTAAGAAATTTTGGGGGAAGGGGGGTTGCACAGAAATATCTGTCAATGTAATGTCATTTGGAGTCAGTGAAACAGGATTTTATAACTCAGTTTAAGGATCAGAAATCTCAGCATCTCATTGCAATGCAATGCTAAAAGGCAGAGCTGGTTTCACTTCAATTTGATGCTCCGGAGTCTCTGACGTCTCAGTCACCAGCACGCGTCGTGTTGCGTTACTTCTCTCAAGTCTTTGCTCCCTCAATCTTTCTTCTGTGAAGCTGCAAGTTTAATCAGAATGGGGGTGGGGGAGTCAGGTTGCTAAGGATTTCCAACCTCTGCAAAGTTCTAAGCTGTTCTAAGAACTGTAAGATGACAACAGAAGCAGGTCATGTATGGATCTCTTCCGAGTTATAAACCCAGTTTTTTCATTTGGAAAAATCCACTAAAGATGTTGACATTAAAAATCTCTTATAAAGAAAGCCTCTGACCCAATTAGTTAACATCTATCCATAGTGATACTGATATGGTATATGTAGGAAAAGCACAATGGGACTATATGTAAACATACAATTCTTGCTTTGTATTAATTTAAGACATTCATCAATAATTTCCAGTGTGACAGCTATAATATTGAAAAATATTAGGGAGAGCACCACATTTCTCCCCTGCACACACTGATGAATTAAATGATTCAGCTGTTCTTATAAGCATCATGTCACAGAGCTTCCCTTCCAGAAACTGATCCAAAGTCCTTTGATTTCAATGGACTTTGAATTGGGCCCAAACACAGTAAAGAAACAACAAGATGAATGCAATCTGACACTCAGTCCAACATCAGGCAGTCATTGGCATGTGCATGGGTGGCTGCTGGGGATTTGGTTTGGCTGATGAACTGGAAACGTTGCATGAGCTTTTGCATGTACATGAGCTTTTGCACCCTGCAGCTACATTATCCGCATAATCATCCAAGGTAAGCTGGCCATTGAGCACTGTGGAGCTAAGCTCTGCAGTGAAACTGTAAATTGGTTGAGTTTATGGGTGCAAAAATAGAGTTGGGATCCTTCAGTGCCAAACGGGTGAGCCCTGGGTGCAGCCGTAGGCTGAGCTGGAATATTGTGACAGGCCTGGTGTGTTGCATAATAGGAAAGCTGCTCACTGAGCCATCACACATCTTAATTACAGACAGGCTGGTACTCCTACAAGATCAGTAGCAATACCCACACTGCAGCTATTCAGACCACATTACAAAAGTACCCCTTAGAAGATCACAAAAAGGGGATCATGGATGCCACAAGGGAGAAACAAACATACCTACATTTCCGATAGGCACCAGGAAAATCTAAGAGAAACAGGACCAATACCGAACATAGATGAATTTTGCCTTCTCATGTGGAAGAAACTGAAAATATTAATCCTATGTAGATGAAAGGGGTCACCATATACATCTTTACCCTCCTGCCTTTGCAAATAGATAATGTTACCCTAGAAATCTCTATACTTTTAGTATAAGGAATTACACAAATACTGTGGTCATATTAATTCATTGCAAAGGCAATTGTAAAGATGTTGGGCCGGATCCTCAGGTGCAGCAGAGAGGGAAGGTGGCTTTCTGCCCCCTTTCTCCCACCTCCTCCCAATCCTTGGAACTGCTTTGGGCCAATTCGGCTCCCAGCACAACTTAGAGCAACCCCAGGGCTATTCCATATTGTACTAATTTGTAATGGCTTCATCACATTTCCTAGCTTGCCTGGTCCCAATCCCTCCTGAGCCAGCCACTTTTAGAGCTGCTCTGGCCAACAGTAGACCTCTTGCAGGTGGCTTGTGCAGCTTCACTCCTGCTTCAGGCAGATTTATCTTTGCTGAAACCTGCAACCTGGGTTGTTCCTGTTTCTGCTGGCACAACTCAGAAAGTGAATGCCGCCTCAGTTATGTCACTACTGGTCTGTCTCTCATGTTGCTATTAGTATGACTGAGGATAATAACCTCAGTCAGGAAAAGGCATTAGCAGAAGACACTAATGAAAGGTTCTGGATATTCTTAGAAAAGACCATCATTTAAAAGGGATGATTTAAAATATTTATTAACACAGGGAATTATCTGAGTTAGCTGACTTCTGATATTACACTACTTTTTTCGTTCATTTACAAGGTTACCAAACAAGACTGTGTGGACCACAGGTGCTGGCTTCTTCCTTTTCCCGGGGGTGCTCAATCCCCACTTAGCCCCAGGCCCCACCCCCACTCCACCCCTGCCGCTGAGGCCCCCCCACCCCGCCTCTTCCTGCTCCCCCTCCACCCGCACCCTGCCTCTCCCTGCCCAGTTCCGCCCCCTCCCCCGAGCATACCCCGTCCCCGCTCCCCACCCAGTGCATCCTGAACACCGCAGAACAGCTGATCGTAGCAGACGGGAGGCACTGGGAATGCGGGGGAGGAGTTGATCAGTGGGGCCATCAGCTGGCAGGAGGTGCCAGGTGGGAGGAGGAAGCTGGCTGCCGGTGGCTGCTAAGCACCTGCTAATTTTTTTCTGTGGGTGCTCCAGGGCTAGAGCACCCACAGAATCGGCACCTATGGCGAGGACCCCAAGAGTGGTCTCTGTGATCAACCAGAGCTTTTAGGAAGCATTATGATAACACTCAACACTATTTGTCCCTGCAAAGAAATCATTGAGGAGATACCATAAAGTTACACAGGCAGAGCAGAGAGCTTCCTCCAGGAAAAGAGCGTCTCATCTTCCAGCTACAAATGTTTTCAGAATCTCAAAAGAAAAAAGGGCCTCAAGCAGCAAGATTTGGATTCTGAACACCCTAGAGCAGTGGTTTTCAACCTGTGGTCCATGGACCCCTGGGGGTCCTCAGACGATGTCTAAGATTTCCAAAAGGGTCTGCACCTCCATTCGACATTTTTTAGGGATCCACAAATGGTTGAAAATCACCACCCTAAAGGTTGGGGTATTTGGGCCCAATTCTTTTCAAAAGTCTTAATTAAGCATTAAGCTTGAATTGTTTCTTTCAGAGCAGATAATCCGTAGAAGACTTCATTTTCTTGCAGTTGGTATGAAGAATCCAAAAGGAAACCTAAAACATGGTTGAGGGGAGGAAGGATTATGGTCAGGGCTGTCCCTAGCGGGGTGCGGGGCCCGGGCCAGAAGTGACATCACTTCCGGGACTGACCGTGCCAGGGGAGGGTAGGGGAGGCTGGGGGAGGTGGTGCCTCCCCAAACAGCCAGGCATGGCCCCCTGCCCACACTCCGCCCCCACTGAGGCTCCAGGGAGCTAGGGCCATGCCGCCCGCCTTCCCAGGGCTGGGGAGACTATGGCAGCACCACACGCTCTCCCTCCCGGTGCTCTGGGGCTGGGGAGGCTGCAGCAGCGCAGCTGCGTGCTCTCCTTCCCGGCGTGCTCTCCCTCAGGTGGAAGGGGCAGGGCTAGGAGTGAACCACGCCCCCAGCCAGTGGTTCACCCGCCACCCATGTGGTACCGGCCAATTGTACCGGCTCGCGGGGCCCCCCCAAGTGCGGGGCCCAGAGCGGTCACCCCCATTCCCTGTCCCCTAGGGACGGCTCTGATTATGGTCAGCATTTTGACCCTTCTGGGACTTTAATATTAGGGGGCTCCACTAGTTGATTAGGGTCCAGTTTCTCAAAAGTGGCTATTGACTTTGGGGGACCCATCGTTGGACACCTGGGGTTGACTTTCAAAACTGATGCATACCCACTGTGCTCTTTGACTTCTTTTGGAGTTGTGGGTGCTCAGCACTTTTGAAAAGAAGGCCAGCAGGTATCTGAAGTTGGGTACCATGAGATAGCAGCATCCAGAATCAGTTGCCACTTTTGAAAAATGCGGTCTGAATCCACTGTGGTACCAGACACATCAGCCGGTGATGGGGACAGTATTGGTTTCTGCCTTTAGCTCGGCCTCCTGTAGATGGAAGAAATTGTGAGATATGGAATTGTTGATTTCTAGTGGAGACAAATTTAAGGTAGCCCCTTACAGGCTTAACTAGAGATCGGCTCACCTAGTAAAGCTGCTTCCCCTCAGCACTCAAGAGATTGAGTGCCAGCTACAGTAATGTACAGGGTACGTGTGTGAACATTAAGGGTGTGGTCCGTCTCCTTTCTGGAGGTTGCTGATAAGATCTCTCCCCTTTGTTGCTGGGCAAACATTTTGCTTTATTACTTTTCTCAGCTCCTGCTTCTGCATTGGTGTCAGTGGGAGCTACTTCTAAAACAGCAGGGCAGCCATGTACCTATCTGGTATCAAGCTGTTGGAGGACTTCTGCTCAAAAATAGATGCACTGTAGGTGCTGTATTAATATGTAGTGATAGTGCCTACCATTACCTGCGTGAGTTCTATAAGCATGCTCATGGTACAGGCATCCTGACTGGACGCCAACACAAAATCATTGTTTTTGAAGCTTTGATAAACAAAGATAAGGGACTTGGAATTGTGTTCAGCCAAACTCAGCCAAAACACCTTATTTTGAACATTTAGCAGCATTACACATCATAGGCGCTGACTCCATGGGTGCTCTGGGGCTGGAGCACCCACAGAAAAAATATAGTCAGTGCTCAGCATGCACCAGCCACCCCGCTGTTTGGAGGGCCCCAGTGATCAGCTCCTCCCCTTCCTCCCTCTCCCCCTAGTGCCTCCTGCCTGCCACCGATCAGCTGTTTGGGGCATTTTCAGTGGCAAATTTTCAACCACCCTACTCCTAGTGGACAGGAGGAACTCTGGGCTAGGTGCTTGCTCACCCCTCAGCTGTCTGAATATTTTGCTTGATCTCCATTTAGGCAATGCCGTGTCATTTGCTGGGCCCGCCACACCTCATTCCTCCCTTCCATACTGTCTGCCTTTGCTGTCAGTACTTAGAGCATGGGTTGCTTTTAGGGACAGCATTGGTGGCTGCCCATCTCCTAGGATGTCATGCCCTATGAAGCCACCTGGCCTTTCTGTGCCTAAAGCTGTGGTGTGGGTAGCTATGATTCAGTTGTCTGTGTCTGATGCAGTGTAAGTGAGGAAGCCTGTCTGCTGGGGGCAAGCCTCTGAAAGGATTCAAGATAGAGGGTCTGTGTCTCTCTCTTTATGTCTATCATAGGGACTGTACAATTGTTCTTTCTTTGCTTTTATTTTAGTTTAAGGAAAGCAATCTCCACTGAAAGTAAATGATTTGTTTTGCGTATGGAAATAACAAAAGCCATCACTGGTCCTGAGAAGAGATTATATTATGCTGGATTTTGCCTAATTATGTGGTGGTTTCATAGCTATAAAAATCTGCAAGATTATGAAATTGGTATATTTTTCCAATGAGGGAAGAGAGAATAGCACTAAGAATGGAGACAATTTCCCCTATAATGCTGTTGATGACTGGATATATAAAAAACACAAAGGAAATGAATGTTATGATCATGTGGTCAGAGCCCTGTGTCAATCAAGCAAAATCTATATAATTTTCCATCAGTCTAACTCCACTGTCAGCCAGAGATCCAGATGGTGGTGGTAGTATAAACATGCAAGTCAGCAAACATGGTTATCTACATGCAACTTAATTGGCTGAGGGTAAGTTTCCACACCCCACCAACATGTCTGAGCCTAAGCAGAAGGGTTCACCACTGAAGAAAGAAGGTAGTGCTCTCTCCAACCTATTCAGTCTTTGGCCTCGCTGAGGAAATTGCTTGATCCTTCGGGCACCCCTGCCCTCTGTGATGTGGATATTTGTCCACTATGGACCAATGGGACAACCAGCTCATTTCATATTGTACCTAGATCAGCCAGGGGATGATACAGATTCTGAGCACTACCAGCCTGTTCGGGATGTAAACCAGTGAGTGAGAAGATGAACAGGCTACAAAGCCTCTCCCCAGAGTTGTCTTATCCCCTTTCTGTGATATGATGTTAGTGTCGCTCTTTGCGTATGGTTTAATCTGAATTAACTTTTTAAGCTAGGTATGGTGCAGGTTGACCTTGGCAGCACTCAGACTCCATCTGCCCACTTCCCTCTACCAGGCCTGATTTGAGAATCCCTTAATGCTTTGTCCAGTAGGGTCCTGGTAACCCCCTGCACCTGTAGAACAGCCCCTTTTCGTTGACCCCAGTAATTCTGCTTCAAAATTCACATGCTACAGGAATTGTCCCCTTAGTGGTTCTCCAGAGAGCATGTTATACCAACATGGAAAAGACTTTCAATCAAAGGTGTGTAGGGCCTAACAGAGGAGCTGCCACTGCCACTGAGCCCGGTGTGTTATCCTGACTATCTACATGCATAAGTACATAAGTGGTGAGGAAGGGGTCTTGTTGTGGACCTACAGGTGAGCGTTTCACTTATCTGAATCCATCCAAACCTTTAAGTGTTTGATTCAGCTGAGTTTCCAGCTGGATCATTTCTCCCAGTCCTTAAATATGGAAGTTCTGTGCTTGGCCTTTGGGAAGAGATGTATTTGCTTCAGAACCATTCAGTATCTTCTTCTAAGAAAGAGATTAACAAAGGATGAATTGGGGTGTGCAAGAGCAGATGACGTATTTCAGGTGCAGAAAGCTGCAAGTAACCATCTCAGGAGAAATCTAGAAAAAGAAGAACCTGGTCTGGTCTTGCCTTTTTATTTTTGGAAGCAATATTAATGTGTGTGAGAAAGATGTAAACCTCAGTGGAATGTTTGAAACTCATTTCAATGACAAAATATTCCACTGAAATGATGAGCTGATGATGATTTTAGAGCAGCTATAAATAAATGGAACTACTTTAAATAAACAATGTCGCATAATTGGTGTGACTGAGACTAACTATTAAGAGAAACAATAACAGCTGCCACTCACTGAGCTAGGGAAACATGGCGGGTCAAATGCTTGGCTGGTGTAAATGCGCAACAGAGCTGCTTCTACTTATAACAGTGGAGGATGTGGCCTGGAGTCTCTCCCATCTCACCATCAGCAAGGGAGCTTGACTATGTACCCAGGCTCTGTGCTGGGCTGTCCTACCCACCCTGTAGGAATACAGGCCCACATTAGATTGGGTGAACGGTGGTTTTAAATTAAGTTGGGATATTAGGATGAGCAATAGGCCCAAAGCACATGACCAAAAAGAATGAGCTCATGGGAAAGAAGAGTTGTTGTGTTAAACTTGTTAGTGACCTTTCACAATAACAGTGTTATCTTACTTAAGGTTTGAGCTGAAGTAATAGAAATAAAACACAGTTAATTGGGTACCAGGTGCAGTAAATAATTGGCTATATAAGAAACTGCTTCATTTGGCCTTAGCTAAGGTCCGATAATTGGCAATGACATCACTTGTTTGTTAAAGGGTGTAAAAAATAAACTCTGAAAAGGGTTCATTGCTAATACCTGGTTGATTGGAGCCAACCAATATGGGCCTAAGCTCCCCTGGGTTTAGTTTGTTTGTAAGTATCTTGATCAAATGCTTATAAATATTTTGTTACTGTTTGCTTATTAGTTAGGTATTTTAGGCATATTTAGAGCAATTGTAAAAATACCATTTGGCCTTTGGATTTAATAAAGGAATTAATGGTTAAATTAGTGTTGTGGTAACACCCTGCATAAATAATATTAATTCCAACACATGCTGAAGCCTGCACTTCACTGTATTCACTGCTTTTGTTACCTGTGCTATCCGGAATCAAGCTAGCTCAGGTAGGCTAGCTTGGTTGGTTGTGTCTGACTCTGACTCATTGGATGCTTTCTGCTCACTTGGAAATGATATCCAGGGCAAACTTATGTCTACTTGAAGTTTTGCCTATTTGGTGCCAATATTCAAGGCAGCCTACTGGTTGCAGGTCCATGGGGGCAATTTTTTGTACTTGCTACCCTTAGCTGGGGGAGGGATAGCTCAGTGGTTTGAGCATTGGTCTGCTAAACCCAGGGTTGTGAGTTCAATCCTTGAGGGGGCCATTTAGGGTTCTGGGAACCAACCAACCCTGACAGGGACAGTACCTGGTCCTGCTAGTGAAGGCAGGGTCCTGGACTCAATGACCTTTCAAGGTCCCTTCCAGTTCTATGAGATAGGTATATCTCCATATATAGATGGGGACAAGGTTATAGCAATGGAAAGGATCAAGCAGTCACAGGTAACACAGGCTGAATGTGATTTCCAGTACATTCACTTTAACCCAAGATGCATGTAGAGGGATGACATATTGTACTACCCCAAAGAATAGGAGGACTCCTTTGGAATGCAGGCTGAGGGAAGCATGTACTAGGTGGATCATGCCTGATGTAATTTGTTCTTTCATATCATATGGGAGAGACATGGGGATGAAACAGATCCCAGACTCTTGGTCCTTGACTAGCATCTGAGAGTATTGCAGGAATAATTGCCTTGGTTCCCCCCTACCCCCCATATATATATATGTCACAGTTCAGGGCAACTGCATCTGTATTTCCCCTCTGTGGTCCACTTTTAGGATCCTGGCTCCTCACCATCACCTCTCTTGGGAGGAGAACAGTCACTCTCGCCTTCCTGACCAAGAGACTTTTCTGTGGTTACAAGTTCATGGCAGCCTCAGCTCAGAACAAGCACATAGACCATGCAGATCAGCCTGTTCCTTTATATAGTTTGGGCCTTTGATCTTCCGACTCTGGGAACTGCTGATCAGCAGACAGTGGTCCCCTCCTCAGTGCACGGCTGCAGAAGGCTGGGTTTCTGCACAACCAGGGTGTCTGTGGGCAGGCAGGGAGGGATTTGCCTTCCGGCCCTCCTCTGCTCCTCCCCCCCGTCCCAGATTTTTACCCAAGAATTCCACTTTGCACATATTGTCCCAATAGACCATTCTGGTCTGCCACATTGTTCAATATAGTCCTTCGCTCATCTAGGCCCACAATAATACATAATACAATGGGCTCCAAAGATATTTAAACTTCATTCAATACGATTTTTCAAGGCTATTGCAGAAAATTGCTTTATCTGTCACATCTCCCCCTAAAGAAGGGGGTGTAACTAATGTAATAGAATGCTAAACTTTATGATCCTATTCAGCCACTAGGTGGCACTGTGCACGTAACATACCTTATTTAAGCTAACCTCAGCCATAGCTGACAGAACATTAAAGGATCATATAGTGAACACATCTCTGGCATATATCTCTGGAAAGGAAACTCGGTAGCCAGTCCATATCTGGTACAAGAGCCCGACCTGCCAGTAGCAGCCCTGCAACATACCATGTACAAGGTGTACATGACAACTAGGGTGCTTGACCGGCATCCTAGGGGAACCCAGGGACTTATTTCCTGGACAGACTTATTCCCTGGATGACGTTTCTGCCATGCCAGGGCCTTTCCTAATTTCACATTTCAACTATTCAGATGATAAAAATTCTGCAGACAAGCCGGCGTGCATCCTTTAAAAATCCGTACAGAGTCAGTGGATAATTATCCTGTACAATTTCTCCGCTTAGCTTCCTTCTAATGCTTTGAAGGCTGTCTCTTCTATGCAATCCCATACAACTGAAGATGCATGTTCCTCTTTAAAGTAAGAAAACTGCAGGGGAAATAGTACTTAAGCCACTGGGAAGATAAAAATAATTGCTAGAACTTTCCTAAACCACTTTATTAAAAATTAAGGCACGAGGATACTATAATGCAGGGGTGGCCAAACTGTGCCTCATGAGCCACATGCGGTTCTTTTACAATTAAAGTGCAGCTCTCAGAGCCCCCCCACATTCCTCATTCTCTGCCTACCAGATTGTTTGGGGGAGCTCAGGGCTTCTGCCCTGGGGTGAGGTGGTGGGAGTAGGAGCTTCTGCCCAGCAGGGAGGCGGGTTTTGGGGCTTCAGCCCCACAGGAGGCACCTTCCGGGCCATGGGGCTTCAGCAGGAGCAGGGCTGAAGCCTTGTGCTCCAGCAGGCATGCCCTGCAGGGCTGAAGGCTTGAGAGTCCCTGACCCTACAGGGAGAAGTCCCTAGCCCCACCACCTTGCCGCAGGGCAGAAACCCCGAGCCCCGACAGGTGCACTCCGGCTCTCGAACTTCTGAAGATTGTTGTATGCGGCTCGGAGGGTCAGTAAGTTTGGCCATCCCTGCTATAATGAATCCTTGAAATCGGTCATGCTTAGGGTTGTCACATACTGCACTGGCATGGCAGTTTTCGATGAATGGAAATATTATTCCCCAAATTACTATAAGTTCCTTCTGGGATTAAAAAAACAACCGATGACTCTGCTGTGTTACTGTAGAGGGTGTAATTTTTAGCAGCAGCCTGGCTGTGATGTTCTGTAGTGGGGACAGAGTCCTGCAGCTGCAGAGCTTGGCACACCACAGGATTCAGGCTTGTCTCAGGGCTGAGCTGTGTCAAGCTTGCTTATCCTGGAGGTGATGTCCTTGTGCTCTGGAAAGGAGGGGGAAAGGGTGATGATGATGGATTTACAGTCACTGTGTTAGCACCTCCTGCTAGCAGCTTTGTGGAGTATTAGTCACTTGTGCCGCTCACCACTCGCTATTCCTACCAGACAGAAGGAACCCCCCTGCTAGTGCATTTGCAGATGAGAGGAAGCAGTTAAATGATGTCAAAAGATCATTTTGCCCAGAATAAAGTTCTAGGAACTCTCATTTGAACTAGTGCTATTTGGACCAGACAAAGGCACACAGAGACTGTTGGGAGACTAGCAACCCCCTTTCCCTCAATAAAGGAGGACTGAGGCTAGCTGGCTATTTAGATTCCCAGCGGAGTATATCACAGGCAAGAATTGACAGAATATTCACAGAATTGTGTTGTGCAACCAAGAGACACATATTTTTTTCATCATCGCCACTATTCAAGCAAGATTGTTGTGTGAGTGGTATTTGTGCTGGGAAGCGGGTTGTTTTAATGGTAAAATTATAGAGATTTATTCACCAAAAAATAAGTATTAGAAAGTGCTCTGTTAGTCTGTTGGTAATTAAGGCCTGGTCTACACTAGGCTTTTATGTCGAATTTAGCGCCGTTACATCGAATTAACCCTGCACCCGTCCACACAACGAAGCTATTTAGTTCGACATAGAGCTCTCTTAAATTCGACTTCTGTACTCCTCCCCAACGAGAGGAGTAGCGCTAAATTCGAAATGGCCATATCGAATTAGGCTAGGTGTGGATGGAAATCTACGCTAATAGCTCCGGGAGCTATCCCACAGTGCACCACTCTGTTGACGCTCTGGACAGCAGTCCGAGCTCGGATGCTCTGACCAGCCACAC
>NW_020664436.1:24691134-24693331 GCF_002925995.2 Terrapene triunguis
GGGGTGTGGGAGGGGGTGCTGTGTGCAGGAAGGGGCTCAGGGCAAGGGATTGGGGCAGAGGAGGGGTGTGGGGTGTATGAGGGGGCTCAGGGAAGGGGGTTGGGGTGCAGGAGGGGTGCGGGATGTATGGAGGGGCTCAGGGAAGGGGGTTGGGGTGCAGGGTGCGGCAGGGGGCTGGGGTTCAGGAGGGGTGCGGTGTGCAGGAAGGGGCTCAGGGCAAGGGATTGGGACAGAGGAGGGGTGTGGGGTGTATGAGGGGGCTCAGGGAAGGGGTTGGGGTGCGGCAGGGGGCTCAGGACTGGGAGTTGGGGTGCAGGAGGGTAGGCTGTTTGCAGGCAGGCCCGGGGCTGGGGATCTGGGCTCCCCCGTCCCGGCAGGCAGGCTTGGGGGCCAGGCTGGGCGCTTGGGGCCAGGCCGGGCAGAGGCAGCCGGGGCGGATCGCAGTGGGGCCAGGGCGGATCGCAGCGGGGCTGGGCTGCTCTCAGGGCTGGACTCAAGGCCGAGGGTGCTGGGCCGGAGCCCCCGAACAGTGCCGGAGAGCTGAGCTTGCAGCCGGGCTGCAGGGGGGCCTGTGGGCCGGGCTCGCCCCCTGCCCTGGGCCTGCTGGCTCCTGGGCCCCACTTAAGGTGGGCTGGACTCAGGGGCAGCCTGACCCCCCCGGGTGGTGCCCGGGCCCCTGGCCAGCGCGGGGAGCTGCAGGCGGGTCTGGGGCCCTGGGCGCTGGAGGGGGGCAGCTGCCTTGGGGGGAGGGGGGCTGTGGCAGCATCCCCGCGAGCCCCACGGGCCACCTTAAGCGACTGTGTTGGTGCTGCCGGGTGGGAGGCTGCCAGCGAGCACATGGGGCTGTTAAAGCAGCCAGCCCAGCCCTGGGGAAGGGGAGCCCAGCTCAACAGGGTGCAGGCCGGGGGCTCAGGGCAGGGACGGGGGGGGGGGGGGTGCAGGAGGGGTTCGGGCTCCGGCCCGCTTACACGCAGCGGCGCGCTCCCTGCTTGCCAGTGCCCCACTCACCACGTCCCCGTGCAGCCCCAGGGGGGGGAGGGGAAGGAGAGGGGGGGCAGCACAGGGCTCTGCATGCTGCCCTTGCCACGCCTCCAGGTACTCCCCTGAAGCTCCCATTGGCCGCGGTTCCCCATTCCCGGCCAATGGGAGCTTCCGGAGGCGGTGCCTGGAGCAACCCCCTGGCCCTAGAGACATGGTGCCCTGATGGTCGCTTCTGAAAGCAGCGCGGGGCCTGTGGCACCATGGGGGGCAAATCCTGCGGGCCGGATCCAAAGCCCTGAGGGGCTGGATCTGGCCCATGGGCATTAGGGCGTGCCCGGGCACACGTGGCACACCCCATGCGCACGCCTATGATGGTGATCCTTCGTTCCTGTGGGAGTTCATGCCACAGTCTTGGGCTGGCCCCTGGGAAAGCTTTGTCTCCTGGACATAAACTTCCCCTTTATTGTAGAAAGTTCCACTATGTCAGAGGAGTGAAGTAGTTGACCACAATCTTGTAGATAGTGGACCAAGCCCATTGAGTGTTTTGAAGATAAAGATTGAGACGTTGATTCTGTATTATTTGGGAAGTTAGAAACGATTGTTTTTCTCAATAGTCGCTGCTTGTTTTTCTTTGGGACAACTTGTTCTTCACCCTTTCTGGGGTGATAAGGAGCGGGGGGGAGGGGGAGGGAGAAAGCAAATGTTGTTGAGAGGTGATAGGCAGAAGAACTTTTGAAAAACTTGAAATTGGTTTTCAGGATAACTTGGATAACTGAGATGCCCTCTCTGGGCTTTGCCCTCTGAATACAGACCCCTGGAATCACCCATGATGATAGCTGAAGCACTTTTTGTTGTGAGGGCAAACGAAGCTTGTTTGCAGTGTTACCAATGTTTGCAATTGTATTTCCAGTCTTGCAATATTTGATGGTTTTCATAAAGCTCCAGCTCTGGGAGGCACCTGATTATGTGAGAATCTCAGCTTCCATTTAAAAAAACTAAAAGGAAGTTTTTAGCCCTAATTTTTGCAGAGACAAACTTGAAAATGTGAACTTGGGTGTACCTTAATGACACAGAAGACAAATTAAAAGAACCCCAAATTTATTTTCACATTGCATACTTTTAAGCCAATCAAATGATTTTTGAACCCTTGAGGCTGGCAATACTGTTAGCTTTTTTTTTTTTTTTTTTTTTTTTTTTTTTTTTTTTTTTTTTTTTT
>NW_020664436.1:24693431-24709613 GCF_002925995.2 Terrapene triunguis
TTTTTTTTTTTTTTTTTTTTTTAAGCTTATCTGTATTAATTATAGTGTAGATCACTGGTGGTTCTCTGTTTCTGTGTAGGCTAAAGGCCTTGGGTAGTCCAAAAATGCTAATATTTTGAGAACCCAAGAAATGAATGGTCAATGAGATCGGTGTGTGCGAGGCTCTTCTTTGAAGTGGTGTGCAGAATGAAAAAGCTGGTAAACCACTAGAACAGATAGATTTGAAATATAGAAATTATTGTCAATTTTTGTCTAACCTGTTTTAAAATGAGTCTGTCAAGGAAAGACTAAGCTGAATCTACTACTTCGTTTGTTAAGCTTTGACTATATTATGGACCTTTATAACAAAATTTCTACAGTGCTACTGCCATTTCAGCTCTGTTTGTTTTAGAGTGGCAATAACAGACTTTCACTTTGGGAAAAGGGAGTTTTGGTTGGATTGAGCAACAAAATGGCAAATGAAATTTAATGCGGATAAATGTAAACTAATGCACATTGGAAAAAAAATAACCCCAACTATACATACAATATAATGGGGGCTAATTTAGCTACAACTTATCAGGAAAGAGATCTTGGAGTCATTGTGGATAGTTCTCTGAAGACGTCCATGCAGTGTGGAGCGGCAGTCAAAAAAGCAAACAGGATGTTAGGAATCATTAAAAAAGGGATAGAGAATAAGACTGAAAATATCTTATTGCCCTTCTATAAATCCATGGTACGCCCACATCTTGAATACTGCGAACAGATGTGGTCTCCTCATCTCAAAAAAGATATACTGGCATTAGAAAAGGTTCAGAGAAAGGCAACTAAAATGATTAGGGGTTTGGAACGGGTCCCATATGAGGAGAGATTGAAGAGGCTAGGACTTTTTAGCTTGGAAAAGAGGAGACTAAGGGGGGATATGATAGAGGTATATAAAATCATGAGTGGTGTGGAGAAAGTTAATGAGGAAAAGTTATTTACTTGTTCCCATAATATAAGAACTAGGGGCCACCAAATGAAATTAATGGGCAGCAGGTTTAAAACAAATAAAGGGAAGTTCTTCACACAGCGCACAGTCAACCTGTGGAACTCCTTGCCTGAGGAAGTTGTGAAGGCTAGGACTATAACAGGGGTTAAAAGAGAGCTAGATAAATTCATAAAAAGAACAGGAGTACTTGTGGCACCTTAGAGACTAACAAATTTATTTGAGCATAAGCTTTCGTGGGCTACAGCCAATGTAGTGGGCCCACGAAAGCTTATGTTCAAATAAATTAGTTAGTCTCTAAGGTGCCACAAGTACTCCTGTTCTTTTTGCAGATACAGACTAACACGGCTGCTACTCTGCAACCTGAGAGAAATTCATGGAGGTTAAGTCCATTAATGGCTATTAGCCAGGATGGGTAAGGAATGATGTCCCTAGCCTCTGTTTGTCAGAGGGTGGAGATGGATGGCAGGAGAGAGATCACTTGATCATTACCTGTTAGGTTCACTCCCTCTGGGGCACCTGGCATTGGTCACTGTTGGTAGACAGGATATTGGATTGGATGGACCTTTGATCTGACCCAGTATGACCATTCTTACGTTCTTTTCTATCAGATTTGGCGATGGAACTTTACTGCTGTTGAAAAATGAATGAAAAGAGCAAATTGAGTTTCTAGGGCTTAAATGAAAGTGATTGTGATTGTTACAATGGATGGCTTAGTCTGAGCAAAAGAAGCGAAACATGGGTCTAACAGCCCACTGTCTCAGGTGGTAAATTCATTATTTTATTGTAATAATTAGGAGAGAGTAAAGCACAAGTCTGCTTAGTGTATATTGACTTTTGCCCTGAAAGACACTTGTAGCATAGCTCTGTTCAGATCTGGAGTCTCTAGATTAGATGCAATTTTTTTTCTTTTGATTTTGATTTATGTATTGTTTTCTGTTTCCAATTGTGCCTATCAGTTGTCTAGGAGCGGCTGAAAGACTTTGCAGTACAAACATAGGCACAGCACTTAATTAATTGTTTAGGGTGGAAGGGAGGGAGGATTGTGCAGTATATGATTTGTTGGAAAGTACACCTCTACCCCGATATAACGCTGTCCTCGGGAGCCAAAAGATCTTACCGCATTATAGGTGAAACTGCGTTATATTGAACTTGCTTTGATCCGCCGGAGTGCGCAGCCCCGCCCCCCCGGAGCACGGCGTTACCACGTTATATCCGAATTCGTGTTATATCGGGTCACGTTATATCAGGGTAGATGTGTATGTATGGAAAGCAGCAAAAATTTAATAGGGCTAGTCTCTGAGCAGGTTTATTGGTTTCTGTGACTAAGGTAGGCCTGTGTATTAGAGGCATGGCTCTTTACAGTTCCTTATATCCATCTCAGATGGATATATCAGCCAGAGTATTTGCAGCTGTGCAACTGAATATCAGAAAATCCTTTTACTCTTTACACTGTGATGGTTTGGAATATGTGCACTACTCCTGACTACTTTCATTTGCTTATTTTTTGGATAAAGGTATGTAAGGTATTAGAATCCTTCTTAGGATGACTGCAAAATAACACTTAGGAATGCACTTCTAGGAGAAATACACATGAAGATGAGAAGAAATCTTTGCGGGTAGATGTTAGATTTGGGGGTGTAACTGTAAATAAATAGTGTAGAGTAAGAAATATAAACTAGTTTTTAAGAAAAAGCTTTAACTTTTCATCTGTAATAGAGGAAACTTGAAACATAAATCTGTTTTAATTATTTTCCTTTTCTTGTCCATCTGATTGTCTGTTTTTGATGCTTGTGCTTGTAACTGCTTCCAAATGACATTCCTGCAATGCTGTTTCTCAATTTCCTCGTACTTTATTCTTATCAACTTCTGTACCTCTCTTTCTTTCAGGGTGGATTGATTAAATAATTGATTTTAGTCATGTTTTGCATTTTTGCTTTTTAGTGATTTTCCCAAAGAAAGATTGGTTCTCATTGGTTGATAACCATTAAAACATGTTGATTTGCAGTTAAATATAGCCTTAATTTGGTGCTTCTTTTTGCTAACCAGGAGAATACGCTACCTCTGTACACATTTATTTGAGTAGTTATATAGCTTAACTTTTTACTAGATGATGATTAATTTGTTATTTGTGACTTGGGCCAAGCTTTATTTGAATGGAAATCCATATTCAATTAAAATGAACAAAAATATCATTTTATTTCTTATTAAATAAAACTACCTTAAATGTGCTCAATATATAATCAAAAGGAGTTTATCAAAATGTGTTTTGCCTTTAAAACTGATTGCTTTATTAAACCAAGGAAGTAATATCTGTACTAATGAACTGACTTGATTATTTCTGGTCACCATTATTTCAGGATTTTAGAACTAGAAGATGTCAGCCTCTTGCACCTAGTTTTTGGAAGAGGAAAACATGTTCTATTTTTGTAACTCCAAGTTAGTTTCTAAACTTTGAGCTAATCATAGAATTGAACTACAGTATTTGAATAAATTGAAATGAAGAACATATTTTCTCTTCACCTGCAGAAGAGGCTACTGCTTTCAAAAGCTGGTTTAGCACTTCCACAAACTCTGATTCCAGGTGCTTAGCCAATGATTTCCAGCAGTTCAGTGGTCTGACTTTCTTTAAAACTTGGCAGGAAACATATGGACTGCTTAATATTATGTTTTGTCTTTCAATTTAAATAAGTTTAGGCATTAACACAGTGTGTCAGTTTCAAATTTAATGTAAATTAAATACAGGTTTATTTATTTAAAACAAACCTATTTAAAATTAAAGTGTAATTTAAAACATCCAATTTCAATAGAATATGTTTGCAGTGTTAGGTTGACCTAACTATGTCAGACAGGATGCAAAATTTTTCACAGCCCTAAGTGATTTAGTTAGGTCAATCTATTTTTAGGCGTGGATTAGGCCTATATGTTGAATCACTACATTCTTCTTGATTCTATACAGAATCAAGAAGTCTGAAGAGAACACAATCAACATCAGTAATGAAATTTTGTAGAATGTTGATTCGTGTCCTCTTTTGTCTGTCTGTGTGCACAGGTTTGTGTGTCCATTTTAATCATTTATGGTTTTTCTAGACTGAGCGTGAGAATACATTTGACTCTGGATGGAATGAACCTGAAAGGCAGATTCATATTTTCATGACATTTCCCTAGAGATTTCATAATCTACTGTGAAAAAGCAGCTTCAGCTTCTTTTCCATTGTCCTCTCACCTTCCACTGAAATGTCTTAATTTGATATTGATTTTTTTTTTTTGGTCATCAATCTGATTTCTCAGTGTTGTCTAGTAGTCTTGAGTGTTCTTGAAAATTGTCATCTGTTGGATGATCTCCATATCTTCAGTTTTCCTTTCCACCTCCTGCATCTTAACAGAAGCTTTGAACTTCTCCACTGCAACATGACTAAAATCAAACCTTTAACAAAGCCTGCTGAATGCTTAGCTACAAAGTGCAATGTGGCTTTATAAAAAAAGCTTCAGGGTTGAGCTCATACTTGTAACATATTTTCAGATAAATCCATGGGCAATTTAAAGCAGCAGTAAAGGGGTTTGGATAATACAGTACTGCAATACACATTGGAAGACAGTATCATCTGTCCCAATGAGTCTAGGATCCCAGAAAGCTAAAATCTGTCTCTAGAGTATGGTTTGTCAATTATCTGCAAACTTTTTTTTTTCTTTTTTCTTTTTTCTTTTTTTTTGTGCTTCAGGTAGGCTCGACAGTTTAGTTGCATGTAGAATGCTTATTACAGGAAAGATCCAATTCTTTTCTGTTTTTTTGGTATGTTTTTTATTTATATCCCTGTATCTTTTTGCTCATTTCATTTTCAGCCAGACTTTGATGTCGATCACTTTGTGTCTGACTGCAGAAAGCGTGTCCAGTTAGAAGAGCTCAGAGATGATCTGGAGCTCTATTACAAACTCCTTAAAACTGCCATGGTAGAACTCATAAACAAGGACTATGCAGATTTTGTTAATCTTTCAACAAATCTGGTAAGTTTTCAAGTTGAATGATGTGTGTGAGAGTGTTTTAGTGTGATTTTTAATTACAACACAAAATTGTGAATGTCTTTCTTTCCTGGCATGTTAGGTAAAGAAGCCTTGAATTGTTGCCCCTCAAATTGAGAGAGACTGGAAAACACTTATGTGCTGTACCTGTACTTTCTATATAAGTGCTCTTTGTCTGCAGTAAGATGAAAAGCAATAATTGCTATTTCTTTAAAGATCATGGATTTAGTATGAAGGTAGTAAATAATTGTTGAGAATTCCCCAACCCTCTTAAAATGTGAAAAGCCTCTAATACATGTAAAGCTCCAGATATCTGAATTATTAAAACTGAGAGACAGATCTAAGTATGCAGACTATGTAACAAGTCGGTACTGTTCAATCCAGTTGACCAAGTACCACAATTCATTTTTCAAATGGAAATGTCTCATTGCATTTCTGTATGGTGCGCATTGGGATGCATAGTACAAATATCTAGTTTGCATAGTTTTTCATTTTTCTTCATGTTCTGCACCACTGAGACAAATAGTAGTGCTGATTTTTTTGTTCGTTCCTTGTAGTATTAAATGAGCATACTGGCACATCACTAAGTATGAATCAAGATCAGGCTACGTCTTCACTGGGGGGGGGATTGATTTAAGATACGCAAATTCAGCTACGCAAATAGCGTAGCTGAATTCGATGTATCCGAGCCGACTTACCCCACTGTGAGGACGGCAGCAAATCGACCGCTGCGGCTCCCCCGTCGACGGCGCTTACTCCTACCTGCGCTGGTGGAGTACAAGCGTCGATTCGGGGATCGATTGTCGCGTCCTGACGAGACGCGATAATTCGATCTCCGAGAGATCGATTTCTACCCGCCGATCCAGGCGGGTAGTGAAGACGTAGCCTTAGATGACTTTTTTGTGAGGATTGTATAGGTCTATACAACAGTGCTGTATCTAATGGATACAGTCAATAATGATTCACATGTTAAGTGAAACAAACATTATTATTATCAAATAGCTTCCCAACTGTATGTTTTGATCATTTCTGTAGGTTGGCATGGATAAGGCCCTCAATCAGCTTTCAGTGCCGTTGGGACAGTTACGAGAAGAGGTCATGGTATGTTTGAAATAATCCATATATACCTCAAAATAGTTTGGTAAACTTACATCTCATACTATATCTTATGAAAATTAATTGCCTTTTAAATTCATCGAATTGATAATTGTTTATCAGAGTCTTCTCTTTGAAAATGAGAAATGTAAGACATCATTTCCTGTTCATTGTTTTAGAGGACAGTGTGATATAAGAGTTCTGTAGTAGCAGAAGTAATTTTGCATTTTCTGTAATGCTGTCCATCCAAGGACCTCAAGTGATTTAAGGACATAAATGAATAAGCCTCATGAAACCACTGTGTAGTGAAGAATTAGCACTATTTTACACATGAAATTGAGGCACAGAGCGATTAAGGATGTCTACAGCAGAACCAGGAATAGCAGATATATCTCCTCCCTCCCAGTTGTATACGTTATCCACAAAGACATCTTTCCTCCCCTTCTCCTTTGAGACCTTTGTTACAGTAGTTCACCTAGCATGACTTGCATTTAGCAGCTGAAATATATTGGTAAAAATCTTCACAGCTGTTCCTAGAGGATTTTTGTTGAAAACTTGATTTATAACCTCATCTTTTTTGAGGCGGAAAATGCCCATGTGCACTTAGTACCTTATCTTTCCTCCATTTTGGAAAAATGTTTAAATCCACATAAATAAAGCATAAGTTAAAGGGACACAGTCAACTTAAAAAAAATCACACTTCTGCCTGAAAACGTACTTTTCGTTTTGAGTAACACTTAGGTAAATTTAAGAGAGGTAAGCAATGGGGTCCCCCAAAGATCTGTATTGGGACCTGTGCTGTTCAACTTATTCATTAATGATCTGGAAAAGGGAGCAAACAGTGAAGTGGCCAAGTTTGCAGATGATAAAAAATTACTCAAGATAGTTAAGTCCAAAGCTGACTTCATGAGGTACAAAGGAATCTCTCAAAACTGGGCAACAAAATGGCAGATGAATTTCAGTGTTAAGTGCATAATAATGCACGTTGGGAAAAATAATCCCAACTACACATGTATAATGATGGGGTCTAAATTAGCTGTTACCACTCAAGAAGGATCTTGAGTCATCATGGATAGTTCCCTGAAAACTTCCACTCAGTGCCCAGTAGCAGTCAAAAAGGCAAACAGAATGTTAGGAACTATTAGGAAAGGGATAGAAGATAAGACAGAAAATATCATATCACTATATAAATCCATGGTGCACCCACATTTTGAATACTGTATTCAGTTCTGATTGCCCCGTCTTGAAAAAGATATAATAAAACTGGAAAAGGTTCAGAGAAGGGCAACAGAGATGATCAAGGATATGGGACGGCTTCCATGTGAAGAGAGACTAAAAAGAGTAGGGTTGTTCTGTTTAGAGAAGAGACCACTAAGGGGGGGATCTGATAGGTCTGTAAAATCGTGACTGGCATGGCAAAAGTGAATAGAGAAGTGTTATTTAGCCTTTCCTGCAGAGGTCACCCGATAAAATTAACAGGCAGCAGATTAAATACAAACAAGAGGAATTCTATTTTCACCCATCGCACAATTAGCCTGTGGAACCCTTTTCCATGGGATGTTGTGTTGGCCAAAAGTATAACTGGGTTAAAAAAAGAACTAGATAAGTTCATGGAGAATAGGTCCATCACTGTCTATGAACCAAGATGGTCAGGGATGCACCCCTATGCTCAGGATGACCCTAAACCTCTGATTGCCATATGTTGGGAGGGAAAGACAGGGTGGGTCACTCCAGCTGCCCTGTTCTGTACACTCCCCCTGAAGCTCTGGTACTGGCTACTGTTGTAGACCAAATATTGGGCTAGATGGACCATTGGCCTGACCCAGTATGGCGGTTCTTAAATATAACTGAAAATATTATTCCTCTATTTCAGTTTTATTTACTTTGTGCATTTGACAGCAATTCATGTACTGTATATTTCAACTTGTTTCCTCTGTATATCAGTTAATCAGTTTTCCCTATTGTTTGTTTGTCTCTTACATCATAACAGGAGAGAGAGAAGTTTTTTTAAAAATATGAAAATGATTGCAAGCCCATAAAAATTAATAGTTCTTAAGGACAGCCAAACCCTTCTTTTTTTAATTGACACAAATTGGTTTGTTCTTAGGCTTAAATTTTTCCATATCACTAAGCCAAATTTTCCAAATTAATTCATGTCTCTCTCAGAGCCTTAAGTCGTGCGTGAGTGAAGGAATTCGGGCAGTAGATGAACATATGTCTAAACAAGAGGATATCAGAAGAAAAAAGGTACAACAGACAAATAGCTGGGGGAAGAAAATACACTAATTAGAGTTATGGATCCCCCCCCCCCCCAAATAACTGTTAAAACAAGAAATTCAGAGAGATGGCTGTGTCTGTCCATATCATACTGTGCGCTGCTTTTATACATGTAAAAGTTAGACATCCATTGTTTGGAGACTCCTGGTACTATAAGGTGAGTGATGGTCAATCAATCATAATCCCAAATTTCCTTTTATCATTAAGTCAAGCCATTCCTACTATTAGTACTTACTCTACTTTTCACTCTATATAAAAAAAGACTGCACTACTATTTCCATTTCATACTGGTGTGTAAACTTCCACATAATTTAAATGTAGTATAATAAACCTGGAGAGAAAAATGTTTAATTTTTGACTTACGCAAAAAACATCTAATTTATTTTGAGGTGGAAGAACAAGAATTATTTGAACCTGTACTAAAATGTAATGTAGTTCCTATTATGCTTAACACCATTATACCTAAGTAGAATCATAGAAATGTAGTGCTAGAAGGGACCTCAAAGTGATCAAGTCCAGCCCCTCAACTGAGGCAGGACTAATAAGCCTAGGCCATCCCTGCAGCTGTTTTTCTAACCTGTTCTTAAAAACCTCCAGTGATGGAGATTCCACAATCTGCCTTGGAAACCTATTCCAGATCTTTTCTACCCTTATAGTTAAAGTTTTTCCTAATATCTAACCTAAATCTCCCTTGCTGCAGAGTAATCCCATTGCTTCTTGTCCTACCTTCTGTGGACGTGGAAAACAGGTGATCACGGTCCTCTTTATAATAGCCATTAACATATCTACAGACTGTTCTCATGTCCCCCTTCAGTCGTCTTTTCTCAAGATAAAATATGCCCAGTTTTTTAACCTTCCTCATAGGTCAGGTTTTCTAAATAAATTTATCATTTTTGTTGCTTTCCTGTGGACTCTTTCCAATTTGTCCATGTCTGTCTTAAAGTGTGGCTGAACTGGTATATCATTTCCTGGTTCCTCTTTGTTCTCCTAAACGAATTCAGATTCTTAAGAAACTTGCAACCAAAAATGTGAAGGCTGGCCCCAATACCATTCTCAGAGCTAATTAGAAATCAGAGTTAATTAGAAAATGGAGACTGAAACTGGAGATGAACATGATAATAAATATTGCTTTCTTTACAGATGTGTGTCTTGAGACTTATTCAGGTTATTCAATCAGTTGAAAAAATTGAGAAAATTCTACACTCCCAAAGCTCTAAAGAATTGTCCTTATTAGAAGCAAACAGGTAAGGAATGTGCAAACATTCAAGTTCTATTCCTAATCAACAAATGCAGTTTGTTTCATCGTTGTACTGTACCCGAATTTACAAATACTCTTACACATGTTTAGAATTTTAAATATGGTGGAATGACAGCAAGACCACAGTTAAGATAGTGCCATAGTTCTAAATTTTACAGGATTCTTAAAATCTCAGTTATCGTTCTGCAAAGTGGCAGTAAACTAAATATAGAACTAAACATTTTCATAAATGCTGAAATTATGAAAGTGTTTTTTTGAGTAAAAGTAGATTGTTGCATGCTCATTAATCAATTTTTAAAAGTACATTTTTGACATTTTGTAGTGTTGTTTTTTTCAGAATCCATTTGCCAATAATCTATAATACCTCTGGCTCTGAAATCCCTCCCATGTTTCGACAAATGTACCATTTACTACTGTTGGGAGTAAAACAAAAAGTGGCTTCTCCTGTTTCCTTGACTTTTTCACATAACTGAAAAGAAAATTGCCAACAGCATGATGAAGTGTATAGGATTGACGATGTAGTATCTGTGGTGGAGGGGAGCTTCATGAAGAGCCAGTCTGGTACTTGGACTTCTCAGACAACTTCAGGGACAAGTTCCCCTCTCTCTGCTTCTAAGCAAAGATGTGGGGGGGACTTCTCTCTCCAGCTGCCTTGGGGCTGAAGTACCAGACGTGATCCTCACATACCTCACCTTGCCAGCAAACTAGCTGTAGTTCATAGGCAGGGGAAATGCTAGTCTTGTGCGCCTCTTGGTGCATGAGATCATCTCCACTGCTCCTCAGTTGTGGTACAAGGGGACAGGACCAGTATGGGAGGGTTAGGCGCGAGAGTGGATGTAGGAGCCCTAGACACACCATCTCCTCCTATGTAAAGGGGGAACACAGTGAAAGCTGAGACTGGGCGTGGGGATAGCAGTTCAATTTTAGGGAATGGGGAAGTTTAGTGGAGCCATGCTGGGATGAAGAAGGCATGGCTATTTCCTCAGAGACAGCCCTCATTAATGCTGCTATGCCACAGGGGATGGGCAAAGAGGGGGTTTCCTTCATCATATAGATTTGTTCCTTTCCAGAGCTGTTGAGTTCTGTAAAACTGGTTTCCCCCGTGACAACAAGCAGGACCGTCATTGCAGGGACCAATGTTGTGGGCTGCTAAGGCATGATCTTGTGCCCACTATGCCTGCCTCTTACCATTATTCACAGGGAAAACATTGTAACTCTGACCTCGTACCCTGCTCCCCCATGTTAGAGCTGAGAGTTGGGCGGGGAGCAGTGTGCATCTGACCATTAGGTGGAAGTGATTTTGTTTGTGAAGACCTTATTGTGTATTGAACTGCAAGTTCTAACCTAACACACACACATTCTTTTTTAGCCCACTTTTGACTGGACAGATTTTAGAGAGAATTGCCACGGAATTTAACCAATTACAATTTCATGCAGTACAAAGCAAAGGAATGCCCCTCTTGGACAAAGTGAGACCAGTAAGTACCACTGTTACCCTGCTTAACCTTCATGAAATCTAACATATGCAGTAGTACAGAAATACCGACATTACATCAACAATGTTTTAATTAGTTTGTTCTGAGCAAAACAGGTTCCTAGTTTAAAACATTCCTTTACCAGTGCTATCTTCTGTGGGTGTTCATGCTGTTATTTTCCAACATCTTTCAGATGAACAGTTGAGAATAGGAATAGAAAATAAGAAATTATATTAAATGTTTGTCAGCATAACATTTTATCCTTAGTCTAAATCTAGCCTTGGTACTCAGGGGATTTAATAACTCTGGTTATCTTATACAAACTGAAGCATAAACAATTGAGTGTGTCCACAGTAGCTACCCTGAATTGATTAAAGGTTTGCCTTTGTGTCCACAGCAGTGCTGCCTTAAACTGATTGAGGTGTGGTGGCTGTTATTTTTGATGGCTTCTTCAGCCAGTGAGCCACCTTTTAGGTTATGTCTACATTGCAATTAGACCAGTGGTGGGCAGCCCGGGGGCCACATGCTGCCCATCCGGGTAATCCACTGGTGGGCCGCGAGACAGTTTGTTTACATTGACCATCTGCAGGCACGGCTTCCTGCAGCTCCCAGTGGCTGCGGTTCGCCGTTCCCAGCCACTGGGAGCTGCGGGCTGCCATGACTGCGGACTGTCAATGTAAAGAAACGGTCTCGCAGCCTGCCAGGGATTACTCTGATGGGCCGCATGTGGCCCGCGGGCAGCAGGTTGCTCACCACTGAATTAGACAACACAGCTCGCCTGTGCTAGCTGGCTTGGGCTGTGGTGCTGTTTGAGGCATAGACGTTCAGGTTCAGGCTGCAGTCCGAGCTCTGAGACCCCCCCCTACCTCGCAGGGTCCCACATCTCAGGCTCCAGCCCGAGCTCAGATGTGTACACCACAATTAAACAGACCCATATCCTGAGCCCCATGAGCCCAAGTCAGCTGACATGGGCCAGCCACGAGTCTTTAATTGCAGTGTTGCACCAACCCAGAGCTCAGACCCAGGACCCTATGAACTTGAGTCAAACTGGGACCCAGGGTTCAAACTCCAGTTCATTGCAGTGTAGACATGGTCCCCCCTGGACTCTGGGAGTTCTATGAAAGTATCCCACTGGTGGACTTTTTGTCTTCTGAACAGTCAGATGTATTGGACAGTCAAGTTTTCCCATACTGCACCACAAACAAAGGGCTAGAGTGGCCACATTTTGGGAGGGCACTAGGAAGTCTGGGTTATGGGTGGTTGGACTCGGGCCCTCATAATGCCGTGTACGTGATAGAGCCCAGGTTGGGACCCATGGTTCAACTATTCCTAACCTGGGGTTACAAATGAGCGTAGATGCTCAAGCCCTAGGCTAAACCCAGGGTCTGCTAATTCATGTTCTAACCACTCTGGGCTTATATTGCATTGTAGACATTCCCTCAGTTCTGTCTGATACTCCCCTCTGCCCAGCCCCACTCAGCTAATGCCCCCTGACATCCTACACCAGCATTGCAATTGTGTATCGCAGACTGCATGTAGCAGTTTGAACCACAGGTGGTTCACAAGGCCACCGCTTGCAGCTGGCAGTTGAATTTCCAGCTGAGAATAGTGGAGGGGGAAAGGTGGGAACATGAGTGGAATATTTCAAGAGGAGCAAAACTGGGGAGTGCTCCCTGGGGGTTGCCTTCCCTATAAATGCTCTCAGCCAGTGACCCAGCTGTGTGTTTTCAAATGATTATTTGCAGCTGGTGACCTACAGTTGGATTGCCAACTTAGGCTGTTCAGGATGGATTCTGGGAGCATTTCCAAGGAGATAATTTTTTAGGAGGATACTTTGAGAGGGGGCATAAAAGGGACTTGACTGGGGGTCAACACTTGAATCATCAGCTCCATATTGGGAGACATTAGATGTACAGTGGGACACTTACTGGGGGAATCTCCTGGAAAGGCATGGCCAAGGGGGTATTTCTGGGGAGAGTGTTGGGAATGAGTGGGGCTTAAGTGGAGGAGATATTGCCAGAGGGAGACCCTCCTCCAGCAATCTTAAAGGAGGTTTGCTGGCTGAAGCAGCTGCTAGCCCTGGCAGCTGCCTACCATGGCAGTCCTTTGTTTGTGGTAATAGAATGCAGTCATATTGGGTCTCAGTTCTTTGACCTGAAATGTTTGGGACTCAATCACTGCTTTTCTCATAAAATCCAGGGGTAAATGTCACAATTGTTACCACTAGCAATTGATTCAATGGGTTTGTGTGTTGACACAAGGTGTAGGTTAGTTAATTGGGGAGAACAATTGTTGACTTATCATTTCTCCCATGTCAATCAGATCCTAGACTGTTTACCAGATTGATTTTTCAATATACAAAAGAAAATAGTTTTTTTTTTCTAGTTTAACATTGTTAAATTGAGTAATTTCATGATATGGAGCTAAATATACAGTAATAATCCATAGGCTTATTTTAATCATTGGATTTTAATGTTACATTGATACAGTTACTACAATTCTGAATGTACACATTTTAATTTTAAAAGTGTGTGTTGATGTTGGTAAATCTTCTTGCACATAACTCCTGTAAAGAGGGCAATGCTCTGTTTTTATTCTCTCCTTTTTTGTAGCGTATAGCTGGAATAACAGCTATGTTGCAGCAGTCTCTGGAAGGGCTGCTCTTGGAAGGCCTTCAAACTTCCAATGTTGACATAGTACGTCATTGCTTACGGACCTATGCAACAATTGACAAAACACGAGATGCAGAGGCATTAGTTGGCCAGATTCTTGTAAAACCATACGTAGATGAGGTAAGATAAGAGCCAAAGAAAAGTAACTGGCTTGGGAAAATAATTTGTTTACCTGTGAACATGCCTCGCTTCCCTCGTGCTCCCTCTGAGTGCAGTTAGCACCTTCAAAGCTCCTATTTCCAGCTTCAGGTTGTTTGATAGTATCCCCTAATATCAGTATCCAATTTCAGTTATCTTAAATAAATTTGGCATGGGCAATAGAAAAACCAAAATAAAACAGAAGTGAAGCAAAATATAATCATAACTAAGGTTAGACTACAATAAGTGTAATTAGTAAGGCCAGACCTCTTAATTATAGAATATTGGTTAAACAAGTTGAAAATCTCAGATTTCTGAAATTCTGCTCTTGACAATGCATTTTGTTTCAATCTCACCATTTTTCTCCAGAGTCAGGAAGTATCTGATCTCTCTGGTTTTATCTATACTGTCAGTTCTGGTGGAAGGCTTCCACCATTGCACGAGTGTTGATGCAGCTCTACTGGCAATGGTGGAAATAATGTTAATGTAAACCAGCCGTACCAGGGTTTTTTCCACAGTGTCAAGACATGCTCTGGCCTGGATTATTCAATTTGGGAGTTCAAAGTGCTGGTGGCTAATCTACACTACTGTTCCCACTGTTTCTAGCACTGGTGCTGCTGCACTGTTGGTAAGGTAGTGGTGGAAGACTTCCCTAAAATTGCCAATGGGACAAAGCCTTTGTTAGCTGCCCAGATGTTTGTAAACCTTTTCTACACTGGAAACTTCCCCCTCCCCCAACAAAAAAAGTCTGGACTAGTAATAGCAATAGTCAGAAAACTAATGTATACTTGGTATCAGTTGGTCACTGGCACTTTTACTAGCTGATCAACACTAGCACTCCCACTGTCGCTACTGCTGGTTCCACTTAAGGGATGCAAATTTAGTTGGCCATGGTAAACAAGGCCTCAGGGTCTCTCTGGGGCATCATGCTAAGGTATGTGTAATAGTTTCAGGGTAAGTGAACCTGTATTCACCCTTTCATGGTTTACTCCAGGAGTTCCCAATCAGGTCTTAGGTCTCTGGTTTTCACTTGTCCCTATTTCTTCTGACCAGGAAAGTTTTAAGATTGCACAGCTTCCTGCTGTGCCCTGTGATATCCCCAGCAAGCCAGTCTGCCTAATGGCCAGTGCTTGTGCTTTTCTTTCTCTCCGAGGACAATGAACAGTATTTTGCCAACAGTTATTACACTGCCCTTTATAAGCAAGCCCAGTTATTCCTAAAGTAAAAGGATTCCAGAAAAAATATAAAAAACAACAAAAGGTCCTAGACACATGCTAAAAGCTTATCGGAGATCACCCATCAGTCTTGGGGGCCCTGGTAGGCCAAAGACTTTCCAACTCTCCTGCAGGGGTTGAAGCCCCCTTGGACAGAAGGTCCCAGCTGTTGCTGGAACAGAAAAAAGGCCTGGAGTCCATTTAAATTCAGCCTTTCTATACCAAACCCACCTTTCTTTGTCTTCCTAGTCTCTGGAAACCCAGTTTGACCCAGAATACACGAACTTTCTCAGGGAGTGTTACTTCTCTGGAAGTGTGAGTGATTCACCTTAATCATACCCCACTCTTTTAGTTCCTGAAGGATCTGTGGTGGTAACCCTCCCAAGTGGAGTAGACCACAATCACGCATACAATCCCTGGCCCACAGTGATACATAAACTTAATACAATGTGTTCCCCCAGAGATACTGCACACGGTTTCAATATCTGTCATGGTATATCTGGCATTAGGTCATTCCTCATTTTCAAATAGACATAGAAAATAAGTTTACAGTAGTTTTAATTAAGTTCCTGATCTTCATACTGGTGTAACTTCCTCTCAGTTTGCATTGGGGATATATCAAGTGAAATTGGCGTATCACTCAAGTTTCAGTTATGTTTCTCTTCTTGGCTTTTAAAAAACATTATAAGTATAATTATCTATGTTAATTATCATTCTGAGATTCTACACATTGTTCTAGCGTGTGTGTGTGTGTGTGTCTTCTTTAAAATCAGTTTTTCCTGTCTCTTCCACAGATTAGTCTGATTTATATGCACTCAAACAATTGTTACTGCCAGTTAATCATGTACATAAATACAGTAACTCCTCACTTAACGTTGTAGTTATGTTCCTGAAAAATGCTACTTTAAGCGAAACGATGTTAAGCGAATCCAATTTCCCCATAAGAATTAATATAAATGAGGGGGTTAGGTTCCAGGGAAATTGTTTTCACCAGACAAAAGATTATATTTTATTTTTATACACACACACACACACACACACACACACACACACACACACACACACA